>NW_020185316.1:302773-364818 GCF_003031525.2 Neophocaena asiaeorientalis asiaeorientalis | reverse complement strand
GATCTCACACCATACATAGACCTGGTGTTCCATTTCAACCATAGCTCAGTGCTTTTGGTTTCCCCAATGAACCATACCTTTTCATACATCTCGCCTTTTGTCAACTCTCTGTGGAATATCATTCCCCCCCACCCCCTGCTTTTCTGCCTCTAATCTTGTCTGACCAATCAGAATTCAAATTTGTTTTTCTACTTATTAGTTTTGTGAACTTAGACAAATTTAACCATAATAAACTCACTTTCTCATTTATTAAACAGGAATATTTTCTACCCTTTTTTTTTTTTCTTGGTGAGGATACTATAAAGCATCTAGTTAAAAAATTATTCAAGATAAAGCTCAAAATCCCCTCTGACACCCTCTCTTGTCTCTCCAAGAAGAGGAAACCATTTTTTCCTTTGTGCTTCCGGAGAACCTGGTACATACTTCTTTCATAGCACTTTGTCACATTAATTAAAGTTTTTACAAATGCGTCTCCCCCTAGGTTGAGCCCTGGAGGGGCAAAACTGCATTCTGTCCTTCTTGGTATCCTTAATAACTATCACAGTGTCTTGAACAGGACAGGTGTTTAATCAATATTTGATGAATTCATGTGATTTATTAATCAAAATAAGGAACAGGAAATTACTCTGCAATTTAACACAGGTGCAAGGAAGACTCAGCATCTTTTGAATAGTCCCCTGAGAAGGGGGGCTAAGAGCCCATGTATGCTGTAAGGCTGCCCACTTGCACCCACAACTCAGGAGCTTACACATCTATCAGCCTTTAAGATGCCATTTTAAGAATGCTGGTTAAATTGACCTCAAAAAGAATAACCAGCAAAACCCAGACTGTGATCTGCTGCATATTATTTCTATGGGCTGTTTCATTAGTGTTCTTAGCAGGAGGGTCTCACTAGCTCGCGAGCAACGCTGCATCCTGAATATGTCTCTTAAAGAGCCACAGTACAAATCAGTATTAAAGCTCTGGGAAGTACTACACTTGAGAGAGTCTATTTATTTGTTTATTAAGAAAAAATTTATTTGCCTAGGGAAAGAGTGTTTTTTTTCCTCACTCACTTTTTATTTATTCTCCTGGGACATTTTTACTTAATACCAATTAGGGAAGCTCTTCTTGAAAAAGTGGATGGAGCAGATGGAGAGACTTAGAAGGTGGGATTTTTAGGGGATTTGAGTGGAAGGATGAGTCTAGTAGGATGCCCAGTTTTTGAAGTAGCTTTCAGAGTGTAGAAGACAGTCTGCAGGGAAGAAGGTACAACATGGGGCATGTCAGTATGGAGGTTACTCTGGTATACCTTGGTGATAATGTACAATAGATAGTTGCAAGCATGGGTCCAAATATCACTTGAGAGAGGGATGTACATAAAGACATGGAGATCATTAAGTGTGTGGGTGAATTCCTGGGAGTAGAAGTTCATTCAGGGACAGAACTGAGAGGCAGAACCTGCATCAACACAAATAATTAAGGACTAGGCGAAAGCAGATAATCCAGTGATATTCTAGAAATCAAAGAAAGGGAAGGGTTCTGAGAACTGGGGAGTTAAGTATTGGCAGATTCCACAAAGAGGTCAAGAGTGGTTAGAAATGGATATGTGTCCCTTGGATTTGACAACGCGGAGTCCACCAGTTACCTGGGTGTGTGCATTCACCAAGGAGTGGTCAGGTCAGACTTGAGACGGCAGGGCTGGCATGAGAATGAGGTGGAAACAATCAATTCAGACCCCCCTTTCGAGAAGCTGAATTCTGCAGAGAAGAAGAGAAAGAGCTAGAGTATAATTGGTCGTTCTTTTGCGTATGAGCGTTTTGCAAAGTACACTCTTTATGAACATGTCTACAGCTTAAGAAAGTGATGAAATGAGTGCAGAAGTGGTGACTGAGAGACAGCCATCCTTACCTAAGGCCTTTTTGGCTGGGTTAAGGATTTTGGACTCTATCTCAAGAGCAATCGAGAAAGTCATGGAAAATCTTTTAGCATAAGTGCCATGATCAGATATTTGCATTTTAAAAAGACTTTTCTTGCCGGTAGCGTATCCATTTAAAACTTCTTTTCTAGGTTTAAGATTAGAGTGGTGGTAGTACAGGTGGAAAGAAGTAAACTTACAAATTATTTAAGAGGTGGAATCAATATGATTTTGATTTCTTCTACTTGTCTTGCAACAGCAGTCTATTAAGGTGCTTCTCATGTACTTTAAAAATTGTTCATCCAGCTGAAATCAGTCCCAAAAGCAAGAGGAACGTATTGACCTTGAATTCATGGCTATTTGAGTAACCTGAATTACATTGCATGTTGTATATGGCTATTCAAATGACATATGCTTCTCACTGCATGGTTAATAAAGTCTCATGCTGTAGCTCCCTACTGTCTATTTGTAGGTGAGTTATAAAACTTCTAGAGGAGCTAATATAATAATCTGAGCCAGAAGGAGTCAAGCCATTCAATGTCTTAAGTGATTTCAATTAGCCATAGATATCTACATATGTGTTTGTATCCTAGCTCTTCTAATACTAGTTTAAATCAATGTGCAGCTTTTAGCAAACAACCGTCAGACTGATTTATGAATTTATGCGTCATGGGCCATAGGAAAATGTCACTGTCAGTTATGTAATTATTAGAGTATAAAATGGAGATAGTTTGTGACCAAATAACTATTGTTTGAGCAACTGCTTAGTAACCTTTCCTGTTAACTTTGGGCCTGGGTTTATGTTAATGTGACATGGAGGGAGCTGCAGTGATGGCCTCAGACTCCTCCTGGCTTTACCTGTGTCTCACAATTCCCTGCATCCCTAGAACAGTTAGTAAAGTTTGTGATTCTGTGAGTCACCGCTTCTGTGAGTGGGAGTTGATAATCCGACTCTTTTTCTTTTTAATCCCACTTTCTAGGCTAGTGGACTTTCAGATTTGTGGGTTTCCTTTGTAATTAAAAAAATTTTCTACATTATATGCCCTAAAATTTCATTTTGTCAGGGAAATGGTAACATAACCATTTTCAATAATCAAAGGTAGGTGACCATCTTATACTTGATGAGAACATAGCTGTAATCCTCATGGAATAACCCACCTCCCCTGTACCTCTATTTCTTAAAGTTGAGAAATCAAGAGACTCTTGGCTTTTTGCATGTCAAGCTGTTTATTCTTTTTCTCTTTTATTTGCCTACCCCCAGTGCCAGCAGCATAATTTCCTATTTATTCCTACTATTTCCTCCTTTCTATTATTTTTTTATGCTTACCTTTTGATGTTTTGTGAAATAACTTCTTAATGTGTGCACTTAATAAAATAGTTCCTCCTCCTTAAAATAATGTATAAATAAATTTATGAGGCATCTTTTAGTGTCTTAAAATGGAGAAAATGCAAGAGTAGATCTTGGAATGCAACTCAAGGTCTCACTCTATCAGGCATCATTGTGATCCTATCATAAGCACATTTCTACCAGTCATTATAAATCAATAGCACCTCCCATAGTCATCCAGAGGGTGAACAAGTAAACACTTTCAAGGATTTTAGAATCATCCACCTTTTTCTCTTCGCTTCTGTTCAAAGAATCTGCTAGCTTATTTACTTGTGTATTCTGAGGTAGAAACTTGTCTAAATGTCATAAAGAACTGCTAACAGTTATTTTGGGATGTGATGGTCCATTTTTACAATTACATACTGTGAGGCATACCTCTTCAGGAAGTTCCATTCTAATACAAAAAACAAAACAAAACAGCACATTAAGAAAGAGATAAGGGCTTCCCTGGTGGCGCAGTGGTTGAGAGTCCGCCTGACGATGCAGGGGACACGGGTTCGTGCCCCGGTCCGGGAGGATCCCACGTGCCGCGGAGCGGCCGGGCCCGTGAGCCATGGCCGCTGAGCCTGCGCGTCCGGAGCCTGTGCTCCGCAACGGGAGAGGCCATAGCAGTGAGAGGCCCGCGTACCGCAAAAAAAAAAAAAAAAAAAAAAAAAAAAGAAAAAAGGAAAGAAAAGAAGGAAGATAAACTTTTTTTTGTTTAAGGTGGAATTCAGAATGTTAGCTAGCCTTTTTAAGGTGGAATTCAGAATGTTAGCCTTTTTAAGGTGGAATTCAGAATGTTTGTTAGCCTTTTTAAGGTGGAATTCAGAATGTTAGCATTTTAAGGTGGAATTCAGAATGTTAGCATTTTAACTCTTCCTTTTTCCTCCCCATCCTCCACATTATGATAAAAGTCATTAAGCAATAAAATAGGGAAAACATGTATCATTTTATGGAAACCACAGTGGAATATCACCCAAATACCAAAATATTTGACAAATTTCTCCATGATAAAGTTCACGAAGGTAAGAATGAGGGAGGGACCAATAAGCTTACAGTTTGCTGAAGCTTGTGGAAGAAAAGTTGCTCCAGAAATCAGAAATGTCACCCTAATGCAGCCTCACTAACACCTTTTGGCTCAGAACTGTAGGACCCACCAGGGAGGTGGGCCATGAGACAGCAGATGAGAGGAAAAGTATTGATTATACTGCTGTTTCCTAAAGTGTTCCGCATGTCGGAACTCACAGAGGATACGTGCACCCTAACGAGACTGGCATGCCAAGCAAAGCAGGGCCACTGCTAATGTTGATCCCAGCAAAGGCAGGGGTACCAGCTGAAGAAGGAAGCATCACCCTGGAGACCCTAAAAAATGGTATAGAAAATTGGGCAGAGCCTTGAAACTCCCCATTCCACAGTGTCTTCCTGATGCTGATCCTTCCCTATCCCACCTGGACTCCTGGGTCTCCCAGCTAGTAAAGAAGCATGACTGAAAACATTGATTAACATTCCTTTCTGCGTCTGAAATTCAACAACAGAGATCTAAAAATTTGACAAGCTTAATTGCAACTCCAAATACATCGTAAAACAGATAACTTCTATAGGGTACATGTAAAAATGGAAAACCAGCTGGACTTGTAAAAGATCCAGAATTTCAGTCTGAGAGATGTTTAATAGAAAAGAATACCTCCTAATTTCTCATTCATATTTCATGTTGCATTCATAAGACAAAACTGTACATCTTGGAAAATAATCTGAGTATAGAAAAGGATTCTTGAAGGTCAAATTCATGGTTTTCTTAAAGAATGCAGTGAAGCCTATGAAAAATAGGCTAAATAGAACCTGAATGACTGAATTAGAAGATAGGTTAAGTTCCTCCTGAATTATGAAGAAAAGGTTAAAGTAATGTAAACTATGAACAAAAAGATGGGAGGAGTGCAAGATACAGTCGAAAGATCCAACAACTGATAAATATTTCAGAGTGAGAGAGAAAAGCATAGGAAAGGCAGTCTCAGAAATAATAGAAGAAATATTATGGAGTCAGAGACTTGAAGCATTATGGTCTAATATTTAAGTGCATGGGCTTTGGAGCCTTGCTGCAGGTTTCAAGTCTTAACTTGGCCATTTATTAAGCATTTATATTATTGTTTTTGAGGCCATTTTTATTATTGAAATGATTTATAGTCTGGTAAAATTTTTGAACCATTAGTACTTTAAAAAGTCATTTAAACTTATAGTCAGAAGAAGAGAGGTTACTAAAAGGACAAATAGGCAGGTTGATGTTGGACTTCTCTATGATACTGGAAGCTGGAAGATACAGACTTTGGAAGGAAACTGTATTTAAGATAGTAGGCATTCTCAGATACACAGGAGCTTAAAAAGGCTACTGTATGCGTACAATTCCTTTTTTTTTTTTTTACTTAAAAGTTTCTAAGTTGGGCTTCCCTGGTGGCGCAGTGGTTGAGAGTCCGCCTGCCGATGCAGGGGACGCGGGTTCGTGCCCGGGTCTGGGAAGATCCCACATGCCGCGGAGCGGCTAGGCCCGTGAGTCATGGCCGCTGGGTCTGCGCGTCCGGAGCCTGTGCTCCGCAACGGGAGAGGCCACAACAGTGAGAGGCCCGCGTACCAGTTTAAAAAAAAAAAAAAAGTTTCTAAGTCAAGTAAGAAACAATTAGAAATAAAACAATCAGTCATAATACATACTTGGAATAAAATGACCAGTGATAGGAAAAAGTAATGAGTTATTATAAGTATTTTGTAAATGAAGATTTCTGACCTCAGTTTTGTGTGATGTTTGCAAATAATGATTCTAAATCATAAATCTGATATTAAATTTATGGAGGTAATAAGAAATATCTCTTGCACTGTAATAGAAGGAGGATGGGAACTCATAGCAGTTGATTGGTTTTACTTAGGGATAGATTTCTGCAGACTTACAGGATCCTGGGGACCTGCAATTCTATTTCATCATGACATTGCTGGATTTTCTTGGGACAAGAATGACTTCTTTTGGTGGAGTTGGTGGCAGGATTAGATAGTAAAGTGTGGTGGGTGAAGACTGCCAGAATCCAGTGTTTTTTAGACACAGCCTGGAATTTAGTTACCCCTGCTCTGGATATCATAGTCATGACTGATAACCCAAGTTTTTGGGTGAAACTGGGCCCAGTACGGAGGCTGGCAATCTAGTATGGGTTGGGGAAAACAATTTGACCCCATTGTTAGAAATGGAATAAACAGTAGGAGTATATATAATTTAGTTACTGGAATTCAGGTATGAAAGTATGTCAGGACAAGCAAAGGTACTAAATATGTTGAACCAATGCAGAATGAATTTTGGATACTTAATTGAACCCTTGACTAGGATTCAGTTAATACTAGAATCTGGAGTGGGATGGAGCCTGCAGGTAGAAATAGGGTATCTCAGCTGACTCAAGGGCAGGCATCTAAATAGATTGTTAATTTTAAAATGAGATGTTTGTCATTTAAATGGTATGTTTAGTTATCATAGCTATATGAGAAGAGAAAAGCAAATACCATTTTTGACAGCCTGCTATACACCAGGTACTTGCTAGGATTTTTAATCCATCATTTTGTTAATTTTTAATGTGTTTGGGTATATTATTAGAGCTTTTCTATAATAAATGTAACCAATTTTCAAAGTGCTATTTACCTTTTTTCCTCTTCTGAATTCCAGTATCTGGGTTAACACTTTTTCAGATACAGTCTACTACTCCATAATTTACTCATTTCCTGGGTAAAATGGATTAGTGCGTTTATCTGCTATAATACTAAATCATTAGGTAAGAACTTTTTGTTCCTTACTTTTCTTCTTTCTAAATTCAAAAAATTCAAAAG
Source organism: Neophocaena asiaeorientalis asiaeorientalis (assembly GCF_003031525.2). Taxonomy (NCBI): domain Eukaryota; kingdom Metazoa; phylum Chordata; class Mammalia; order Artiodactyla; family Phocoenidae; genus Neophocaena; species Neophocaena asiaeorientalis. The sequence goes on along the minus strand of NW_020185316.1, from coordinate 357,700 downwards.
CAATTTTTTTTTTGGTTAAGGCTAAATTTTAAGTTGTTCTGAAGGAATAAATGCTTGTTTGAACATAAAGATTTTTTTTTTAGAGGCCTCTTTTTAAAAAATTAATTAATTAATTAATTAATTAATTAATTTATTTTTGGCTGTGTTGGTTCTCCGTTTCTGTGCGAGGGCTTTCTCTACTTGCAGAGAGTGGGGGCCCCTCTTCATCGCGGTGCGCGGGCCTCTCACTGTCGCGGCCTCTCCCGTTGCGGAGCACAGGCTCCAGACGCGCAGGCTCAGTAGTTGTGGCTCACGGACCTAGCCGCTCCGGGGCATGTAGGATCTTCCCAGACCAGGGCTCGAACCTGTGTCCCCTGCATTGGCAGGCAGACTCTCAACCACTGCGCCACCAGGGAAGCCCGAACATAAAGATTTTTAAGGCACATTTTTTCATGTGCCTTACCAATTTTGAGTTTGTTTTAGAAAAAAATCCTGTCCTATCTATAGTATATTTAAAAAGCATCTAGTTTATGAGCACTATTTTAATAAAAAAATTTTTATTACTCTTCAAGACAACTCATAGACTAATGTAGAATAACCAGTCCTTCTTTCCTCCCTCCCTTCCTCCATTCCTTTCTCTTCTCTTCTCTTCTTTGACAAACAGTAATTAGTAGTTTATCAGATAAAGGAGAAATTACAAGGTCCTTTTCCTCAAGAAGCTGATGGTTTTTAGGAGAGAAGAAAATGTAGAATAAAAATATTTTACTTACTAAGATAGTGTTTTGGATAGAGCTGATAGAATTCAAAGTAGGGATTGGGTAATCCTAATAGGGGCCCTCAGAAAAGTTTGAACTGAATTTGGAAAGATGAGAAAGTGTTCAGTAGAAAGAATAAAGGAAGAGAGGGGTCAAGGGCATCCTAGCCTGGTGCAGAAATGGTATAAAGGCCTGGAAATGATGGAACAACATTCTGTGCTCGAAGGTAGTGGAGTTGATGGTGTGAGATGAGGCAAAGTGGATGATGCGGCAGAGATCAATGTCTCTCAAGTGTTAGTATGCAAGACAAGAACCTGTATTGTCCCTTAGAAATAAAGATCTAGTCATTCCCCTAGACATCCTGATTCAACCAGTTTGGTAATCTTCATTTTCATAAAGCAGTTTGCCTTCTCCCTATCAATGTTTTTTTTTTTTTTTTTTTGGCGGTACGCGGGCCTCTCACTGTTGCGGAGCACAGGCTCCGGACGCGCAGGCTCAGCGGCTATGGCTCACGGGCCCAGCCGCTCCGCAGCATGTGGGATCTTCCCAGACCAGGGCTCAAACCTGTGTCCCCTGCATCGGCAGGCGGACTCTCAACTACTGTGCCACCAGGGAAGTCCACACATGCAAGAAGTTTAAGCTGGGTAGCACAGTGATATTCTTGCGTTAGGTTGTTCATCCTGGCGACAGTATAAAAGATGACATGAAAGAGTGTAAATTAGAGGCACTACATAATTTAGGGAATTTGCTGTAAGAAAGTAGCTAGGAGAAAGATAGAAGCAGGAAATCCTAAAGGAGCAAGAGGAAATAATGAGATGAATGAAGTGCCTAAAATTATAGGAAATGTAATGGTTAATTTTATGTGTCAAGTTGATTGCACCACGGGTTGTCCAGATAGCTGGTTAAACATTTCTGGGTGTGTCTGTGATCATGTTTCACATAAAGAGGTTAGCACCTGAATTGGTGGAATGAGTGAAGCAGTAGGCCCTCCCCAGTGTGGATGGACATCTTCCAACTCACTGAGGGCCTGAACAGAACAAAAAGGCAGAGGGAGGCTGGATTCGCTCTCTCTCTCTGTTTCTTTCTCTCTCTCTCTCTCTGCCTGACTGTTCAAGCAGTCCTGGAACTGGAACTTACACCATTGATACCCCTGGTTCTCAGGCCTTCGGACTTGGACTGGAATTTACAACACTGGTTTTCTTAGGTCTCTAGCTTACAGACATCAGATTGTGGGACTTCTCAGCTTCCATAATTATGTGATCCAATTCCTTATAATAAATCTTATTCATATAGGTACAAGTGTATCCTATTGGTTCTGTTCTCTGGAGAACCCTGACTAAAACAGGAGGGGTTAGGCTATGCACATTGGATCCAACTTCAATGGGAGAAGAGACATACCTTTTTCTGAGATGAGAAGTGAAGATGGGTTTGGATTTAGAAATATTCGAAGTTGTGGAGGTAGAAGGATCTAAAGCCATTTGCTCTTTAATTTAGCAGGTATTTGTGTTTGCTTGGGTTTCAAATGGAATTATGGCTTGGACGTTTATTCTGTTGCTTCTGAAAAAAATCTTCCCCAGAGGAATAGGGTCAGAGATTGATGCTGATGAAGTGATCCTCAGTAGAAAACAAAGTGTCTTTTTTACTCGGTAGGACTGAGAGATATGGAAAACTTGGGGAAAACATTTCTTAGAGCAAATGCATTCTAGCAGGTTGGGATCGAATTGAGGGTATTAGCTGGTGTTCCTTGCCACTATTCATTTGTATGTATATCTGCTCTACAGTCTTAAGACTGTTTGTTTTTATTTAAAAATAAATGTAAAGTTTAATATAAAGTCACGTTTTGTTATTACTCTGTTTTCTTTAAGGCAATCAAGTGTAGAATTATTATACTTCTTAGTTTGTGGCACATTTATTAGCAGCCTGTGCAAGAACTTTCTCAACTTATTTGATAATATCCCTTTCTCTGCATCCCATTCATCTTTTCTGTACCCCGTACTCCCCTCTGCTTGCCTAAACCACTCTTGTTCGATGTATTTCCTCATATGTACATATCTTTAAAAATATCAGTAGTGTAACGTATATATAATTTAAACTTACTAAATGTCACCGTGCCAAAGATGTCATTTTGTTTCTTACATTTGCCATTTAAAGATTCTTTTAAAATTCATCCATGTTGCCATGTGGAGCTCTACTTGTGTAACTTATTATCTCTACCATGTTATCCCCTTTTTTTTTTTTTTGCGATACGCGGGCCTCTCACTGTGTGGCCTCTCCCCTTGTGGGGCACAGGCTCCGGACTCGCAGGCTCAGCGGCCATGGCTCCCGGGCCCCGCCGCTCCGCGGCACATTGAGAGTCCGTGTGCTTTTTTTTTTAATTTAACTTAAAAAATATTTTATTGCTAAAAAAATGCTCATCATCATCTGAGCGAGTTGTAATCTTTTTGCAAAAGTAACATCAAAGATCACTGATCACAGATCACCATGACAAATATAATCATAATGATAAAGTTTGAAATATGCAAGCATTACCAAAATGTGACACAGAGACAGGAAGGGAGCAAATGCTGTTGGAAAAATGGTGCAGAAAGGCTTGCTCAACGCAGGGTGGCCACAAACCTTTAATTTGTAAAAAAAGAAAACACAGTATCTGCAAAGTGCATTAAAACAAGTTCTGCCTGTAGCTTGTCCAAAGCCCAGCAGTTCGCTTTGAGCCACACAGCTGAGACTTGGAACCAAGTCTGTGCTCCCAGCATTGGAGCTGAGGATGTGCTTAGTATCAGCTTCTCCCGGACCGGGGCACGAACCCGTGTCCCCTGCATCGGCAGGCGGACTCTCAACCACTGCGCCACCAGGTAAGCCCTTTTGTTTATTTTTAGTCACAAGTACCTGGGTGACACAGTTCCCTTTAATGTGTGTGTTAACAAACATGGTGGCAGTGGGGTTCCCTGTAGTAGAGCTGGTGAAGAGTTGTATTTAATACATTACTTATTTCTAGCCACAAAAGGTAGCCTTGGTGTTTGGGTTGGGACACTTTTGAGTGTGTCACCATTCGCTACCCAGAAGCACTCTGCCTGCCCACCCACAATTTCTAAGCCTGGTTTCTTTGCCTGGGCTTTTCAACGTGTTTCACCGTTCCTGAGATCCTTCTATGTAACATCGATCAATTCATTCTTTCCTGCTACCCCTCCACTAGAGTGTTAGCTTGGGTACTTTGGTTGCAAGAAACACTAATTATAAGCCTTAGGTGTATCTTATGAAACCCCATAATAGGGGAAATAATTTGGTCTTGGAAAAGAACTACAGTAGGAAGTATAGAGAACTCTGATGGCTTTCCCTTCATTTCTCTACTCTGTACACTCTGATTTTTTGTCTCCATGGTGAAATAGCATGGGCCCCTCACTCCTAAATTATGTATTAGAACAGCCTGATGGAAAACAGACTAGACTTTCTGTGTGCTCCAATGCTAAATTCTCAGATGAAACGGTCCAGTTGATTCTGTTTCAATCACTTATTTGCTTTCAGTTCAGCAAACTTTAATCAGATGTGAGGTCACCTGACATACCTGAGATTGGCAGGGACCTCTCCTGTGAAGGTGTTGAGAGAGCAGTTCTCAGAGGAAAGGGGGTTACTGTGAAGTGGGCTGATTCCACAGGAATTGTGGCAGGCAATTCGTTTTGCTCTGGGCTCCATTTATGGTTGGGAGCTTCCTCTCCTTCCCCACCGCTGACCCCACCACCGACAAGGTCTTTAGACCATGGACATCTGTGGATGCAAATACATCCTTGAAAATGGAGAAGTAATGCTCAATTTCTTGTGCCAGATAGTTCAGAATCTCAGCCTCAGCCTGGCTTGCGGGAGCCGTGCTGCATGGGCCTGGCTTCATTTAGAGAAACAGTGTGGATTGTTGGCTATAGAACAGTTTGGGGCTCATTAAAACTGAGGGGATGAGATTGCAATTGATTTTTTTTTCCATCCCTCAAGGAGCAGGCTCTACTGTTGCTGGTTCTTAACAGATATATGTATTAATATATATTTCAGCTTTTTCTCCTGAGTTGGTTAACATGTCAGAGTGTTGACTCCAAATTCATGACTTCAAGTTTGAGAAAGCATTCCATTTAGCAGACCTTTTCTCTGCTTCAGGACATACTTTCATATGAGAATTGCTTTGTTATGGGTTATAAAAGTAAGGATTTAAATATGTGATTTTGTGTGAACATTCATCAACCGTGACTAGAAAAACAACTGAATACATTATCCATTGAAGGATCAATGATGCCATTTATATGCGAGGGACAGCATTACTGTTCTACCAGTGGGTATTATGTTGACCCTATTTGTTTAAATTTGTAGATTAGCAAATGTTACTTATTTTATTTATTGAATGTTTAATTCAATTTTATTATCATTTTTTATTGAATCCAGAACCATAAAAAACCCTTAATAGCTGAAACACTTAATACTCTTATGAAAAAAAAGTTTTTTTATTTTAATGAATAATATCAATATATACTTTTAGAGGACAGTGCCTGTATTCCAGAAAAGAAAAGAGATGAATCTTTAAATTACATTGGTACATTATTGAGGAATATTTGTGAAAATGTAAATTCGATCATCATAAATACTATTTCAAAATGTTTATTGAACCAGTTTTTAATGTCCTCAGCAACACGCTCATCCTGGATCTATATGGAAAACTATCTCATTAATTTTAAGCCGTGAAAGTGCTTTCTTAGGCTTCTTGCAAAATATTTATGTGCAAGTAAGGAGAAAGGGAGGGAGACTAATACTTCCCTGAAGATCTTTTGTTCCGGGCACTGTGCTAGTTATATGCAATACATTGGGAAACAAGGCAAAGGTGCTCATTATCCTATCGGAGCTTGTAGTCTTGGGAGAGAAGCAAATTAAATGGAATCAATTAACTACACAAAGCAAATGTTCAGGAAAGCACCAAGATGCAGGGTGGTATCAGGAACTGTTAGGCAGCCCTTCAGGTCAGGGTTGGCAGAACTTAGAAAGGAATGAGCTTTAAAACTGTTAAACAGGTTTTAGGCCAAATGCCACAGAGATGAGAAATTAACCTCATGCTTTCCCATTTCCTCCAAATACTGACACCTGTCCAGAATCTTTCTTCTTTTGTTCTCTCTCTAGGGCTTTCAGGTCATTGATTGTTGTGTCTTGCCCAGTTCATGGTGGCTTTCTGTGGCTAGCACTGCCATGTTGCAAGTGGAATCCTTCTTGTTATTTCTTGGACATAACACAGTTTATTTCATTTTGGAGCAGAGAACTGGAATGGTCACTAAAAGAGTGTTATCAGAAGCTGCATTTAGTATCACATCCTTCTGATGTCCTGGAATAAACCATAAAAGAGAGTGGAATGATTTGGCCTGCCATAATCCTGGGAAATATTATTAGTGTTGTATTGGCTAGATTTCTTGAGGTAGGTAACTGAAGAATCTGTCGTAGATCCAGGCTTTACTCTGAGCTGGAAAATGACTACGGCATCTGCAAAACTTGCATTCTTGCATAATTGAATTCAGGTCCAGCAGAAAAGAGAAAGCTTTGCTTTCCTGGAGGCCTCAGCAGATATCTCTGCATTTCTTTCTTGGGACTGGCCGTCTATTTCTGAATCCGTCATTGTGCTGACAGGATAGAATGCTGTGTTTTCATCCTTTTGTGTGTATCCATTTCATCTAAATAACATGTATGTGAGTGAGGAAGAGGTAAAGCTTCAAAGGAAATTCCAGGAGAGGGAACAGATGCTACTCAGCTCTCAGGAGATCCAATGCCATTGTCATGATTCCTGCTAGATACATGGACTTAAGTATTTTTTATTCTACCTGGATGAAGGAGTACACTTGACTCAGTCAAAACCCTTTCACCCTGATAACATTTCACAGATGATCAGTTTCAGAATGTATGGCAAGAAGACACACTCAGAAAAGACAGAAAGAAAAATTTACCAGTATCACCTTACTACTCTGAATTCCAAGGCCCTGTTTTCATCTGGTGAGAATTTGGTATATTATGACATGTAGCATCCATTCTGGGGAACTTAAAGTATATCTTGATGTCAATGTCTTGACACCAAGGCCCTTTCCTATGTCAGCCATCAACAAAGCTGATACGTGTTACAAACATAAAAATCCTGCAGGTTGGCTAGGGGAGAGGTAAATGTTTGAAATAAAAAGAGAATGTATATTATCAATCAGTGGTACTATTTTAAAAGTTGTCTTTTTTTTTTTTGTAAGAGAAAGCATGGATACAGAAAACCCTTGGATTTAAGCTTATTTGATTGGTTGTAATCCATTGCAATTATTATTAGGGATGCTTAAATTGTCCCATGTTTAGCCAGCAAAAACGTTTTGAAGTTGACTTTTTTTTCAGTTTTAATATTTTTTATTGAAGTACAGTTGATTTACAATGTTGTGTTAATTTCTGCTGTACAGAAAAGTGATTCAGTTACATATATATATATATATATATATAAAATCTTTAAAAAATATCCATTATGGTTTATCATAGGCTATCGAATATAGTTCTCTGTGCAGTATAGTAGGACCTTGTTGTTTATCCATTCTATATATAAAAGCTTACATCTGCTGACCCCAGCCTCCCACTGCATCCCTCCCCCAACCCCCTCCCCCCTTGGCAACCACCAGTCTGTCCTCTATGTCCATGATTCTGTTTCTGTTTCATAGATAGGTTCAGTTGTGTCATATTTTCGATTCTACATATAAGTGATATCGTATGGTATTTGTCTTTCTCTTTCTGACTTACTTCCCTTAGTATGATAGCTGAAGATGGCTTCTGCTATGGGCTAAACTGTGTTCCCCAAATTCCTAAGTTGAAGCCCTAGCCCCTAATATGACTTAGGAGATGGGAGGTAATTAAGGTTAAATGAGGTCATAAGGATGGGTCCTAATCCAACATTACCGGTGTCCTTATAAGAACAAAGACATGGGGAGAGCACATGTACAAAGAGCAGGCCACGTGAGGACACACAGAGAAGGTGCCATCTGTAAGCCAAGGATTTGAGAGGCCTCAAAAGAAACCAAACCTGCCAGCACCTTGGTCTTGCACTTCCAGCCTCCAGAACTGTGATAAAATACATTTCTGTTGTGTAAGCCGCCAGTCTGTGGTCTTCTGTAATGGCAGCCCTGGCAGACTAATATGATTCCTGAGTCCGTTTTGATATGACCCTGGTAGCTATTTGCTATCTACTAGCAAGTCTATTAACAAATCACTAGGGTTATTTGACCCTAGCTTCTTGGCTATCTGGTGGACAAGATGCTTAGCTAGTCTGTCATCTTATTTATCTCTTTCCTGCCCCAGACCTAGAGGGAGGCATTTCTTAGAGAAGCACTGACTTCTTTTTGAGAGTATTGGTATTTCAAGATTATAATCTGGGCACAAGGGGGACCGTTTGCCACTCAGTTATTCATTGTTCCTAGGCCTTTTCAGTGAAACTAGGAAATATATATATATATATATTTTTTGGAAACATATATTTTTAAAGGTAAATTTCTTCGTGCATTCATATTGCTACTTTAAGTCAAGTTTGCAGAGTTTTTTTTGATATCTTTATGGGTTTTTTAAAAACATTTTTATTGGAGTATAATTGCTTTACAATGGCGTGTTAGTTTCTGCTTTATAACAAAGTGAATCAGCTATACGTGTACATATATCCCCATACCCCCTCCGTCTTGCGTCTCCCTCCCACCCTCCCTATCCCACCCTTTCTAGGTGGTCACAAAGCACTGAGCTGATCTCCCTGTGCCATGCGGCTTCTTCCCACTAGCTATCTATTTTGCAGAGTTTTACTTAACCTCTTCTTTATTATGTCTGTATTCTTTTCTTCTTCACTAAAAAAATCCTGATTTTCAAGGATACAGGATAGAATTAGAGAACAGAATTTGAATAGTCCATAATTACTTATTTGTTTTATCCCATTTCACCCTCACAACAGTTACAGCATAGAATAAAATACAGGTTTTAGTATTTGTCCTGTTTTCTTCTTCAGGGGTTTACATAATAAACAATATTTTTTGTCACTGTCTTTCAAATCCTTTCGTATTTTTTGGTTTTTCACAATTCCTTATTTTCCACCCTCTGCTTCTCTTAAGGTATTACCTTTGTGTGATTGGCTCCTGTGTTTCTTCTAGTTTAGTCTTCTCTTCAGAATGTTTTTCGTTCATCTTTAATTCTTTCCTGAGTACTGTCACCTCATATCTGAATTTTAAAAACTCTGATTTGTGCTGTTCTTTCATGTTTTATGTCATCTTTTAGCTTGCTTTGAAATAGCATGGTTGAATTTTTAATTTTTTGTGGGGGAGGGCATGTCTTTCTGGCATGATTTCTTTGTCTGTAGGGATGTTATTCTGTTCCTTTCCCCCTTTTTTATCGTAATAACTCTGTGTGAGATTTGACCTCAATATTTTTTGATGTTCAGTTCACACGAAGTTGGTGTTTTTCCTTGGAAATTTAGGTTGAAATAGACTTCAGAATAGTTTTTGTGACTTTACAGAGTTTCTTCTTCTGTTGGTTTTATGTAGCGTTTAAAAGTATGGCTGCTTGTTTTCTGAAATTTCCTGGATTTATTTCCCTTCCCACTTTGGTCTGGACCTTCTCTGTGTACGTCTCTTAACTCCTTCTTCTGTTGAATTTTCATTCCGCTTCCAGATGTTTCTCTTCTGCGTGGGGTTCTTCCTTGGAAAGGAGCCTGCTGGATCTCTTTGGAGAGTTCATAGGGGTCTGGATTGCTCCTGCTAATTCATTCATTTTAATCTTGGCTTCTTTGCACACATCCAGTGATTGAGAGGGCAAAACTCTCCATTTCAGCTGCTGTTCACAGATTGGTCCACTGTGCTTTCTTGTGAATTCTGATTGGCTCTTTGGGGCTTCATCTGTCCTTAGGTCCTTCAGACATTATCCCTCTCTTGCATTTTTCTCTCTTCTGCCCAGACCCTGATACTGTGAAGATCTGTGGCTGTTGCTGTTTTTTCCCCACTCCACATATATTTTGAAGGTTGTGGGGATATTACGTCACCCAGTTTTGTTGTATTTTTTGGAATTGGTTTCAAGTTGTTCTGTCTGGTCCATGTGGGGATTTGGAGATCGTGAAAACTATGCTGCCACTTTCACCATCTTTCCAGAATGCCTCCCAATTTTCCTGTTTTAACATATTAACAAAAGTACACAAGCAGGTAGATGGCTGTTAACAGGGACAGAAAGGAAAACGTAGTAACCAGTACTGCTGCTTCTGGGTAGGCAATTAAGAAAAGCCCACACAATTCTGGTCGAGGGCCCCTCAGCAAGGAGCCTGCTGTTTTATTTTTAATTTCATTTTGTTTTTAGCACTTTCATTCTCGCAGAGTTTGGTTTTACTGATCAGAAACACGACTGCTGCTCCTGAGCTTGGGTTGCGTACTCTTGTTGTTTCATAAGCATCCTCAGTTATGCCATGTTCTTTGAAGCCAGGCTTTGAAATATTTTAAAAATATATCTTGTTACCATGTAGTATCTGTTTGGGGTCCATTTGGCTTTGCTTTCTTATGATGATAAGTGCAATGAAGAGGAATGAGGGGCAGTCCAAAGGCATAGAGTAGGGACTGGAGCTGTCGGTGGGGTTAAGGAAAGTTCCTGTGGGAAGACATAATTAAGACCTAAAGAAAAATAGATGGGAATGAAGTCAGGGAAGGTGTGTGTTTGCCGCAAGACTGTCTAAGACAGAGGGAAGAGCATGCAGAATGGCTCTGTGCAAAGAGGGCACTTGGTGAATATGAGGAAATAAAAGAAGGCTGGTGTGTGAAGGGAAGAGTACAGTGACTGATGTTACTTGAGATGAGGCTAGAGCAGGAGGGAAGGAAGAAGTGGTCCAACTTGGGGCCTTCTTGGGCCACGTTTAAGAATGTGATCTTTAAAATAGATAGCTAGTGGGAAGCAGCCGCATAGCACAGGGAGATCATCTCAGTGCTTTGTGACCACCTAGAGGGGTGGGATAGGGAGGGTGGGAGGGAGGGAGACCCAAGAGGGAAGAGATATGGAAACATATGTATATGTATAACTGATTCACTTTGTTGTACAGCAGAAACTAACACACCATTGTAAAGCAATTATACTCCAATAAAGATGTAAAAAAAAATTTAATTGAACAGTTAAGAAAAAAGAAAAAGAATGTGATCTCACAAAGTGATGTTAGGTATTTAAATTCTGGAGAGATATTTGCAGTGATCTATTTTTGTTGTTGTTGTTACTATTATCATTATTTTTGTTCCCTAGCAGTCTTTCCTGTAGCAAATATGTTTATATCTTTTAATATTTATTCATTGGTTCTCTTCCGCAGTCTCTATCATTGTTTTTCTCTGAACTCTAATTCCTCAGTCTTTCCATTTAGGAAGAAAGCTGAGAAGATAGCTTTGTTTTCTTTAAGTCAGTTTTACTGTTTGAAGTGGAATTTGCATTTGTATAACTTTAGGCAATCTAAATAAAAAATAATTGCCAAGGTGTTACCTACTGTGACACATTTTATGTGTCTGAGCCTTTGTGCAGTGCTCAAGGACGCTGCTGTTTATTTGTCTAACTTACAGAAACTGAAGCCTGAGGCTGAATCTTTGTGGAAAAGGAGATTGAAAGGTGGCTATTTGTGTGTGTGTGTGTGTGTGCGCGCGCGCGCGTACACGCACATTTGCATATTTTATGTTTGCTGATCTATGGTTGGTTTAGGAAGAAAGCTGAGAAGATAGCTTTGTTTTCTTTAAGTCAGTTTTACTGTTTGAAGTGGAATTTGCATTTGTATAACTTTAGGCAATCTAAATAAAAAATAATTGCCAAGGTGTTACCTACTGTGACACATTTTATGTGTCTGAGCCTTTGTGCAGTGCTCAAGGACGCTGCTGTTTATTTGTCTAACTTACAGAAACTGAAGCCTGAGGCTGAATCTTTGTGGAAAAGGAGATTGAAAGGTGGCTATTTGTGTGTGTGTGTGTGTGTGTGCGCGCGCGCGCGCGCGCGCGCGTACACGCACATTTGTATATTTTATGTTTGCTGATCTATGGTTGTTCAGTGAAGAGCTAATGTGGAAGCTGTGAAACTCTGCAGAGATCAAAGACCATAACCGTTACTCCTACCGTAAAATAAGGGCATAACTGTATTATATTGGGCCATGTAAATACAATTGTCCTGAAACCTGGGTAGGCTTGGGATGCCCTGAAGCTCACCCCACGATGCACCCTCAGGGTTGTCCTCTTTAGGCACTATTCCACTCTGCATACCTTTTTCTCTGTTCTCTAGCGTACCTGCTATGGATAACGGGGCTTGCCCTGGGCTCCTGTCTAGGATAAGAGTTGTTAATCATATTAGCAAGATTTGTTTCTAATTTTTTTTATTGCAGTAAAATATGAAATTTACCATCTTAACCACTTTATAAGTGCACAGTTCGGTGGTACTAATTACGTTTATGTTACACAAACCACTGCCACCATCTACCTCCAGAACTCTTTACATCTTGCAAAACTGAAACTGTCCCCATTAAACAGTAACTCCCCAGTCTCCCGCCTCTGCCCTGCCCCAGCTAACCACCATTCTACTTTCTGTCTCTATGATTTTGGTGATCCTAAGAACCTCATATGAGTGGAGTTATATTTGTGTTTTTGTGACTGGCATATTTCACCTAGTGTAATGTCCTCAAGGTTCATCCATGCTGTAGCATAAGTCAGAATTTCCTTCCTTTTTAAGATTGAATAATATTCCAGTGTATGTATATGCCATATTTTGCTTACCATTCATCAATCCATGGACACTTGGGCTGCTTCCATGTTTTAGCTATTGTGAATAATATGCTGCGAATATGGTGTACAAATATCTCTTCAAGACTGTTTTCAATTCTTTTGGGTATGTATACAGAAGTAGAATTGCTGGATCTTATGGTAATGCTACTTTTGGGTTATTGAGTAACTGCCATATTGTTTTCCACAGTGGTTTTACCATTTCTCATTCCAACCAGCAGTACACAAGTGTTCTAATAACTCCACATCCTCGCTAACACTTGTTATTATCTGTATTTTTCATAGTAGTCATTCTAATGGGTGTGAGGTGGTATCGCATTGTAGTTTTTTTTTCTTCCAGTTTTATTGAGATACAATTGACGTACAACACTGTATAAGTTTAAGGTATACAGCATAATGATTTTACTTGCATACATCATGAAATGGTTATCACAATAAGTTTACTGAACATCTCTCCTCTCTTGTAGATACAAAATCAAAGAAATAGAAAAAAGTTTTTCCTTGTGGTGAGACTCTTAGGATTTACTCTCTTAACTTTCATATATAACATACAGCAATGTTACTTATATTTATCACATTGTACTTTACATCTCTAGTACTTACTTATCTTTATAACTGGGAGTTTGTACCTTTTGACTATCTTCGTCCAGTTGCCCCTTTTCCAACTCCCTGTACATATCTGATCTCTTTTTATATGAGTTTGTTTGTTTTTGAAGTACAATTGGTGTACAACTCTGTTAGTTCCTGTTACACAGCATAATGATTTGATATTTCAATACATTTCAAAATAATTGCCATAAGTCTAGTTACAATATGTCACCATACAAAGATATTATGTAGTCATTGACTATATTCCCCACACTGTGTCTCATTTATTTTACAACTGGAAGTTTGTACCTCTTAATCTCCCTCACCTATTTCTTTCTCTCCCTATTCCCCTCCCCTCTGGCAACCACCTGTTTGTTTTCTGTATTTATGACTCTGTTTCTGTTTTGTTTGTTCATTTGTTTTGGTTTTTAGATTCCACATGTAAGTGGAATCGTACACTATTTGTCTTTTACTGTTTGACCTATTTCACCTAGCATAATACTCTCTAGTTCCATTCATGTTGTCACAAATGGCAAGATTTTATTCTTTTTCATGACTAACTTTATGTATATATCACATGTGATATATCTATCTCACATGTGATATATATATTACATTATTTATCCATTCATTTATTGATGGGCACTTATGTTGCCTCCATATCTTAGCTATTGTAAATAATGCTGCAGTGAGTATAGGGGTGCATGTATCTTTTCAAATTAATGTTTTTTGTTTTCTTCAAATAAATACCCAGGGATGGAATTGTTGGATTATATAGTAGTTCTATTTTTCATTTTTTGAGGAATTTCCATGCTGTTTTCCATAGCAGCTACACCAATTTACATTCTCATCAACAATGCACAAAGGTCCTCTTTTTTTCCACATCCTTGATAACACTTGTTATTTGCTGTCTTTTTGATAATAGCCACTTGGACAATGTGAGGTGATATCTCATTATGGTTTTAATTTCCATTTCCCTGACGATTAGTGATCTTGAGCATCTTTTCATGTGTCTGTTGACCATCTGTATGTCTTCTTCATAAAAATGTCTATTCAGAACCTCTGTCTACTTTTTAACTGCATTGTTAGTTTTTTTGATATTGAGTTGTATGGGTTCTTTGAAGATTTTAGATATTAACCCCTATTGGATATATCAGTTACAAATATCTTCTCCCGTTCAGTGGGTGGCCTTTTCACTTTGTCGGTAGTTTCCTCTGCTGTGCAGAAGCTTTTCAATTTGGCATAGGCTCATTTATTTATTTTGTTTTTGTTTCCCTTGCCTGAGGAGACATACCCAACAAAATATTTCTAAGATAGATATCAAAGAGCTTACCGTCTATGTTTTCTTCTAGAAACTTTATGGTTTTGGGCCGTATATTTAGGTATTTAACCCATTTGGAATTTATTTTTGTGCATGGTGTGAGAGGGTAGCCAGTTTGATTCTTTTGTGTGTCGCTGTCCAGTTTTTCCAACACCATTATTGAAGAGGCTGTCTTTTCCCCATTGTATATTCTTGCCTCCTTTTCATAAATTAATTGCCCATGTAAGTGTGGGTTCATTTCTGTACTCTCTATTCTGTTCCATTGATATATGTATGTGTTTTTGTGCCAGTACGATACTGTTTTGATTACTGTAGCTTTGTAGTATAGTTTGAAATCAGGGAGCATGATTCCTTCAGATCTGTTCTTCTTTCTCAAGATTGTTTTGGCTATTCAGGGACTTCTGTGTTTCCACACAAATTTTAAAATTATGTGTTCTAGAACTGTGAAAAATGCTCTTGGTATTTTGATACGGATTGCACTGAATCTGTAGATAGCCTTGGGTAGTATGGTCATTTTAATAATATTAATTCTCCTAATCAGTGAACATGGTATATGTTTCTGTATGTTTATGTTGTCTTCAATTTCTTTCATCAGTGTCTTATAGTTTTCTGAGTACAGGTCTTTTACCTCCTTAGGTAGGTTTATTCCTAGATATTTTATTCTTTTGGATGTGATTGTAAATGAAATTATTTCCTTAATTTCTCTTTCCGATAGTTCATTGTTAGTGTATAGAAATGCAACAGATTTCTGTATATTAATTTTGTATCCTGCAAATTTACTGAATTCATTGATGAGCTCTAGTAGGTTTTTGATGGTGTCTTGAGGATTTTCTATGTATAGTATCATGTCATTTGCATACAGTGACAGTTTTACTTCTTCCTTTCCAGTTTGGACTCCTTTTGTTTCTTTTTCCTGTCTGCTGTTGTGGCTAGGAGTTCCAACACTATGTTGAATAAAAGTGGCAAGAGTGGATATCCTTTTCTTGTACCTGATCATAGAAGAAATGCTTTTAGTTTCTCACCACTGAGTATTATGTTAGCTTGGGTTTGTCATATATGGCTTTTACTATGTTGAAATATGTTTCCTCTCTGCCCACTTTCTGGAGTGTTTTTATCATAAATGGATGTTGAATTTTGTCAAAAGCTTTTTCTGTATCTATTGAGATGATCATATAATTTTTATTCTTCAATTTGTTAATGTGGTTATCACACTGATTGGGGATATTGAACCATCCATTCATCACTGGGATAAATTACACTTGATCATGATGTATGAGTTTTTTAATATAATATTGAAAATTTGGTTTGCTAATACCTTGTTGAGGATTTTTGCATCTATTTTCATCTGTAACATTCATAACCCGTGTCCCCTGCATCAGCAGGCAGACTCTCAACCACTGCGCCACCAGGGAAGCCCTGTAATTTTCTTTTTGTGATACCTTTGCCTGGTTTTTGTATCAGAGTGATGCTGTGTTTGTAGAATGAGTTCCAAAGCTTCCTTCCTCTGCAATATTTTGGAATAGTTTGAGAAAGATAGGTATTAACTCTTCTCTAAATGTTTGGTAGAATTCACCTGTGAAGCCATCTGGTCCTGGACTTTTTTTTTTTTTCTTTATTACTGATTCACTTTCATTACTGGTAGTTAGACTGTTTATATTTTCTGTTTCTTCCTGGTTCAGTCTTGGGATATTGTGCATTTCTAGAAATGTATCCATTTCTTTTAGCTTGCGCATTTTATTGGGCTATAATTATTTGTAGTAATCTCTTGTGACCCTTTGTATGTCTGTGGTGTCAGTTGTAACTTCTCCTTTTTCATTTCTAATTTTATTAATTTGGGCCCTCTTTCTTTTTTGATGAGTCTGGCTAATGGTTTATCAATTTTGTCTGTCTTTTCAAAGAATCAGCTCTTAGTTTCATTGATCTTTTCTACTGTTTTTTAGTTTTTTCAAATTCTCTCTTTCATTTATTTCTGCTTTATGATTTCTTTCCTTCTACTAATATTTTGTTGTTATTGTTGTCATTGCTCTTATTTTTCTAGTTCTTTTAGGTATAAGGTTTGGTTGTGCTTTTGAGATTTTTTTTTTTCCTGAAGTAAGCTTGTATTGCTATAAACTTCACTCTTAGAACTTCTTCCGTTGCATCCTATAGATTTTAGATTGTGGTGTTTTTATTGTCATTTGTCTCTAGGTATTTTTTGATTTCTTCTTTGATTCCCTCAGTGATCCATTTGTTGTTTAGTAGCATATTTTTTAACCTTCCTTTGTTTGTGTTTTTTGCCTGCTGGTGGATGGGGCCAGTTTCTGACACAGCTTCCTGTGGGATCCAGGGTATCCTAAGGCTGGTGTCAACCCACTGGTATCATTTTTCTGGTGGGCATATAGAACATGAACCTGTAATGTGCAGTGCTGATCATTAATGTCTGATACGTAACATGTCATGTTTGTTAAATGAACAGGTAATTATTATGAAAAATATTCTATGTATTCCAGGGCCTGATCTTCAGGTTTGCATAGCCAAAAACCCTGCATGTTGCACCAGGAAGATGGAGGAAAGTTATCAAATCACAGCTCGCCAAGATATGCAGCAGGTGCTTCAAACATCCAGCTCTACATTAAAGTTTCTGATATCTCGAAACACAGCTGCCTTTCAAGGTAAATGTATCATTTCTGAAACTGAACATAAATCTTGCTATGTAATTTACCTATTGTTATTATTATACTGGTAAATTTGTCTAGGTTTACTTCTTTGTCTTTGCATATTATTCTGGTATAAAATGAGGTTTTAGCTTTTTCTGACCTTCACAGCTTGTTTCTGAGGTTATTCTGGGGCATATAAATTGACTTAGAGTAGGGAGTCTGTAATGTTAGTGAAATTTATGCCTTTCTGGGGGTTCTGCCAAATCCTGCAATACTCTGACCCATGGTTTTACTTCAGTATGAACAGACATGATTATTAGATTTTATTAAATTGTCTATAAAACAAAGTCTCGTCACTTTTAACTGGGTAATGATAGATTCATTTTCAAAAATATAATTAAAAACATATTTGTCTCATTTTTTCCTCTAGTACTTCATGTGATTTTCCTAAGAACACCAGTGTGATATATCGAAGGGTAGACAAGTCTGATAAATAGTAAAATAGGAAATATTAATTGGGTGTTTAAGGGTCAGCTACGACCAGAACTCAACCTTAATTCAAACAATATATTCAGAAATAAAATCAATGGGTTATAAAATTACAAAACACATTGGAAAACAGGTGATCTTTTTCTTATTTTAGTCATCTCCTCTGTACAATTCCTTATTGCTACAATAAAATAGCTTAATTTATTTTTCCTTTTATAAAGCATTAGCTATTCTATATATTATTAGAATGAAAATCTTTAGATTACACTGCTTTTCAAACAAAATTATTGCTTTTGTTCAATGCAAAATATAACTTCTGCTAGTATTCCTTTTAAATAAGTATATTAATGTCAATCTATTTAAATAATTTGTGCTTTGTTTACATACAGAACTAAATCACAAAGCTGATTAATTTTTAAAACTATACTTATTAAATAAAATAAATATAATAAATCAGGACAAAACTTAAGTTGAATTAAAATGTAGTTCATGATGAATTGATGATTTTTTTATAGAAATTGTGACATGTCAGATTTGAAGATGTTTTAATCCAGTAATATTTTTAGATGTCTTAGAAAACAACATTATTTATGTTATGGAATTTATTCATGTGAAATTGTTGGAGGCAAATATATTGATATGCCTTTTAAGCAAAGCTTGGTGGCTTGAACTGACTGAACTAGAAGATATTAACCACCCACAGAAAGTGATGTAATGATTTTTTCTTATGAAAATGATAGTGTGTACAATATGGAAAATACAGTTTAGAGATAAAGGGGGCAGTGAATAAATCAACCTTACCAGAACAGGGAGATGTGGATGGGAATTGCGGACCATATGCTTGAAAAGGTAAGTTGGACTCACGTGAAAGAAGACCTGAAACATCAACTTGAGTTTGAGAGACTCATTAAAGATTTTTGAACAGGAAAGCTTCATTATGATTTCTCATCTTTTAATGTCAAAACTAAATCCCTCCAAGTAAGAAGGCATGGCCGAAGAAGATCATGACAAATCAAACCTACCTTTTTGGAGAGCAGTGTTAACCATGTAGGTGAAAGAAAGTACCAGCAGTTACGATCACATAGGGACTCAATGAATGGTAGTTGAACATTTTCTTCTGTCTTCAAGTATACTCTAAAAACCTTTTCACATATTGTTGGATAAATTGATCAAGATAGAGCACATTAAATTCAAAAGGTTGGGAGAAATCTAAAACCTGGAATGTTTAGACTTTTAACATGGGTTTAGGCTGCTGAAAACTTTTGGTGATATTGCTAAAAGTTTGGCGACAACTGATCAGTAGTATAAGGACATGAGATTATCTCTACTGGAGTGTCAGTTAATATTTTTTATTTTTAAGCAAATTTTGTTATTTTTTGTTTAGTAAATTGCACCTGCTATATTTAATAGGGTGAGTTTTGCTGTGTATTTAAGTATCAATTACAAAAGTGAAAAAAGGGCCTTTCTTAAATATAATTTGTTATAATAAATTGTCATGTTCTCCCTTTGTGACCTGTCAATTTTATTTAAGAATCATGAGAAGGCAAGACAGCTTTAGAAGAAATTTCCTAAAGACTAACTTTACTGGAACAAATTCTCTTACAAGAAGAATACCTGCTTTTAATTTAATGTATAGAATAAGTAGCTTTAGGCTTAGTTCCATAAAAACAAGCTAAATATATGTGCTAAAAGCCATTTGAGAGATCACATTTGCTGTATCATAACTGAACAGGCTACTTTATCAATAAGTAAAGCCCTCTGTCCAGTTTCTATGTAATGAAAATGTCTGAACGCAAATCAGCCTTTGTGTTTCCTAAGAAGAAAGAAGCTAATACATTTTAGTGGGAGACTTAGTCTGCTTGAGAGCAATTTAATGGAGGAAATCATTTCATTGCTTAAGTCATGTAAGTAGATGTGCTACATTTTGATCTTTTTATTTTTTAATATTTCACTTCTATTTCCTACTTCAGCAGTACTACCCTGTCCTTTTAGCCATATTGTGGGTTATAAAAGACTTCGGACTGGGATGTAGTCTGGTCCCTTCTCTCATAGATCTTATGGGGTTCCTTGGGAGCATGTTTTTGAAGTAAACCTTTGGATATGACTGGTGGGGATGATCACTTGGGTGTGTGGGTGTAGCGGACCCCACACGACTGTAAGATGAAGGCAGGGAGGCTGGGATTGCTCCGAAGAGAGGAGACAGTGCCAGCAGCTGGTACCAGAAGACATAAGGTTATTCCACGTACAGCCCACATTCAGCTCTGGAATTTAGCCCTGGAAGGTAATATCACTGGGGCTGGAATCAGCCTCCTTACTGGGATAATTCTACTTTTTTCAGTTAAGGTATTTGTTATAGGTTTCCTGAAAATAAAACAGGCAAACAAAGATATGGTTTTGGAAGAACCCATAAGTACGACCTGGGGTTCAGTGTGTCCTGTGGGTTGTCATTCACGTAGCATACAGCCTTTGATAAGATGAAAGGAGCAAGCGGGTATCCCTGTGTCTGTTGCTCTTCATAAATTAGTGGTGCTGTTTGCACAGAGACTGCTGGCTTCGTCACAGTGCAGACAACTGCTCTTCATTTTCAGGGGCTTGATTACGTTCATGAATAAAGCGGGCAGCCTGCAATAATGCGAAAGAGTTTGTTTCCCTTCAGCCACTTTATGAGTGTGGGATTGCCTGCCTTGAAAACCTTTTGCAGGGGGGTAGGGGGTGGTGGTGGTGGGATGAATTGGGAGATTGGGATTGACATGTATACACTAATATGTATAAAATAGATAACTAATAAGAACCTGTTGTATAAAAAATAAATAAAAATAGAGATCATACTTTAAAAAAGAAAAACACATTTTGCAAATATTTTTTATAAATGTTTTATTTATTTATACACTAAAGTTTGGTGTGACTCATGAGGAAATAAAGGAGGTTGACAGAGGATGTGTCAACCACTGTAAAAAAAGCAACTCTTACCCAGCTTTCAAATTTGTCAGTTTTAAAATCTCTGTTTAAATAAGAGAATAGGGCTTAGTTTTTGTTTAATTTAAAACTGTACAAAATTTTCAGGATAATTTTCAAAAATAAACTGCAGGAATATTTGGGAGAATACAGAAGCTTATCTTTTGTTTAAACGTTATAAAGATAAGGTTAAGAAGTTTTATCTTTCCTTAGAGATCTTTTCCTTCCCATTTCTCTCATCTTCAAATAGCTCACATATTTCTAAAATATATGGTATATACTAAGTCTTTATTCTGGAAGTTTCCAGTTTTTTATGTGGCATTTAAAAAGTGCATTATCACAAAAGACTCAGTGATGAACGATATCTAGAACAAGAAGGAGTTAATATTTTTGTTGACGATTTCATTCTCTGGGCTAATTAAATGTTCATTCTTGATTAAAAGTACTTGAAAGATTGGTAAGCTTGTCCTCTTGGGTTGAAATGTTAGATTTAGGACTTTAATAAAAATTACATTCCTATTTTTAATGAAATATAGGAATGTGTTCAAAATTAAATATCTTTGTTTAAAAAGCAGGTAAATTAAGAGTGAGAATGTGAATGTAATTAAAGTATTGTCGTCTTTTACACTAACAGATATTACCTGCTGTGAAGTGTATAGCTAGTGTACAGCTACTGTAAAACCGGTGTAAAATGTATGTACATATCCACATACATATAGTCGAAGGCACAAGGATGTAGTGCATATTTGAATATCTTAATGTATGAGATGAGTAGATTTATATAAATGTTACAATAGTAAGCCTGGAGTACATTAATCTTATTTTGTTCACTTTTGTTATGCTTTACAGAGGTGAACAATATTTAAAATTATTCCTTGGAAGAGCATTATGTGCAAGGATAAAGGAACAGTGTTATTTCTAACACTGAGAATTACCTGATCAAAGGCCCAAGGGTAAGAGAACAGGTAGCCTTAGACTGGCAGTGTTGAGGAGACGTGTTGGCTTTTCCCTTTCTCTAGACCTAGAACAGATACGCAGTAAATGTAATTAACTGAACTGCATGAATACATGGATAAATGAATGAATGGAAGAATGATTCTTAGCAGGAAGCTGGTTCTGAAATAAAATGAAAGAGTTCTGCTCTCCCTCTCCCCCTTCATCCTTCCCTTCCCTTCATGCATTTCATATCTCTGTTGAGTACCTACTAAGTGCCGGCACCGCCAGGTGCTTAGATGGTACCTTGCCCAAATTTTCAAGCTATTTTACTTTTATTGGCTCCTTCAGGCTTCTGATATGCCAACATTTGTTTACTGATTTTATAAGCTAGGAAGGAGGGAAGTCCCTGGCCGTCCAGTGGTTAGGACTCAGCACTTTCACTGCCGAGGGCCTGGGTTCAAGATCCCACAAGCTTCATGGCGTACCCCTCCCACCCCCGGCTCCCAGTAACCAGGAAGGAGCACGTTATAATGTTTCTGTCGGTGGTGTATTCTGAATGTGATTGCATTTTCCCCTTGGTTTGAAGCAGCGCGTGGTTTAGTGTGTTATCTCACACAGCAGCCACCAGTGCAATTGGTCTTTATCCAACTGTCCTGTATCTCTGAAATGTTAAAAATTTTTTCTTTTGAATCTGTGTCAGCAAGCTGCTATTAATTATGAAAATGACTAATTTTAATATATTCTAGATGAAAATTCCAGAGCTTAAATTACTCTTCAGCTGGAAATAAAGCTTGCTTTGCATGAAGCAAAAAAATTGAAAAGCGTACAACTACACATTGAAGTGTAGAACTAAGATGTTACTTTGCCATATTTCTTTTTTAAGTTTTAGGAAGTAAACTTTCAGTTGTTTTAATTCTGACTGATGATAGTTTATGATAATATCACCTATTGCTATGATAATCTTACCTAGAAAGCACAATAACCTGCTTATGGTAGGCTAAACAATTCTTTCTTGATTTTATATTAAATATATTTTCAGTTAAGTCTTTTTTTTTTAAAGTTGTACCTTTCTCTTAATTATTTTGGCACAATCAGGCTTTTCTATTTCTTTTTTTTTCTTTTAAATTAATTAATTAATTTATTTTTGCTGTGTTGGGTCTTCGTTTCTGTGTGAGGGCTTTCTCTAGTTGTGGCGAGCGGGGGCCACTCTTCATTGCGGTGCGCGGGCCTCTCACTATCGCGGCCTCTCTTGTCGTGGAGCGCAGGCTCCAGACGCGCAGGCTCAGTAGTTGTGGCTCACGGGCCCAGTTGCTCCACGGCATGTGGGATCCTTCCAGACCAGGGCTTGAACCCGTGTCCCCTGTATTAGCAGGCAGATTCTCAACCACTGCGCCACCAGGGAAGCCCATTTTCAGTTAAATCTTTTCAATGTGAGAACTGTGTATTTATTGCCTAGAAGGTGAGTTGGCATTTCATCAGGGTCTTTATCATTTTGTCATCTTCATATTAGTTTAATCTTACTTTTATGTGAGGGATCACAAGGGATGATTCTTAAAAGGTAACTATGTATTGAGTAAAGGCCAGGACATGTGGGAGGTTACAACTAGCTATGTTTTTGAGATTTATCTGTCCCCCTATCTCTGATTCATCTGTGTGAATTGATTTATACAATTTCTTTTTATAGATATGTGGCGTTTATTTACCCTCCCTGTGATGGACATTTTAATAATTCCCAACTTATATTTGCACTTGTAGTGCTGCAACAAACATTCTTGTTCATGTCTCCGAGGGCATGTGTTTCTCTAGGGTTTATATGTAGAAGTGAAATTGTGGCTTATAGGCTGTGACCTCGTCAACTTGACCAGATATTTTGCAGAATTACTCTTCTAAGGAGCTGAACCTATTTAAACTCGCACAAGCAGTTGGTGTGCTTTGTCCTTATTCCACATCCTTCCCAACACTTCCCAATAATTCTGAAATTATTGTCAGAATTTAAAAAAAATTCTAAAAGTATTTTTTAATTAAAATAGAGTTTTAAAATAAAATTTGATGAACTGATAGATGTGAAATGGTATCTTGTTTTCGAAACGTGCAGTTTCCTAATTACTGGGGTGTCTGAATGTCTTTCCAAAAATACTTCTTTATTTTGCGTGTTCTTTATTTTCTCTTATGAATATGTCTTGTGAATCTGTATACACACTTAGGAGATATGTACCATGTTGTGTTTCTGTATGTATTAAAAATTTTCTTCTAGGTACAGATATTGCCACGTCTTAAAGTTTTAGCTAAAATAATTCAAATTTCTTTCCATATTCTATGGCAATTCAAGCTCTCCAGAAGTTTTCTGCACATTTCCACAGTCTGCAGTTTCATGGTTACTACTGCCTCTGCTTCCCTGCTTTCTTTCATTTGCTTTTGTGTCTCTTTTCTATCATATTAATTTCATATGAACATTTTTTTCTTAATTACCACTCCATAGACACACACATACATGTACACACATTAACCTAAGTTGTATGTATAAAATAAATTTTATGAGATGATGGTGATAAAGGAAGATGAAATCTAAAAATCACAAATAATTTCAAATTGAACACGGATTCCTGTGTTTGCAAGTGTTTTCTAGCCCACCCTCCACCATCAGTCCTTGGAACTACCATCCTCACATCATTCTCTCTGGCCCTCGTGTCTCCCACTTCCTTGTGTGGTACTCTGCTCTTCTCAGATGGTGAGATGAGGGGATCTTCTGGTTCCTTACATTTATTATATGAGCATGGAAATAGCAACTGTCATGTGGCTCTGAGGGTGCAGTTAAAAGAAATACTTTTAGGTTAAAAAAGCTTTTATCTTTTTATGTTAAAAATTTCCCCAGCTTTATTGAGATATAATTGATATTGTGTAAATGTAAGACGTACAACCCATTGATTGGATACTCTTACGTATTGCAACATGGGTACCACTGTGGTGTTAGCTGACACCTCCATCAAGTCACATAATTACCAGTTCTTTTTTGCAGCAAGAACATTTAAGATCTACTCTTTCAGCAACTTTCAAGTATATACTATAGTACTGTTAACTGTAATCACAGTGAGGTTCATTATATCCCCAGAACGTAATCATTTTGTAACTAGAAGTTTGTATTCTTTGACCAGGGTCATTTCTCTGCCCTCCAGCCCCTGCTAAGCACCATACTACTCTCTAAACTTAGTACTTGTTGATCAACCTATTGTCTATTAGATATTTTAGAAACAATGAATTTCCTAAATCCCACATTCATGCAAAATACAGTGACCTTTTATAAAGTGTAGGCAAGGTATATAATCTTTTTTTCCCTAGTATTTAAATTGAGTCTGTTTTATATTTTCAAATGTTAATGTTGATAGCATTAGTAATCTATGGAAAGAAAGAAACAATTAATTATTAACTACTTTTGAAACAGAGCTCATTTATCTTAGAAGTGTTTACTTCCAAAAGTAGTAATAGGCTATTAAAGTTAATCAGGCATTTTTAGAAGATTCAATATATGTTTTCTTTAAAATATTTTTCTTATAACTAAATATAGAAAAAAGAAAATAAGCTGAATTAATATCAAATTTTTCTAAATATTGTGTGGCAGTAGACTTCAAGGGAAACTTGTGATGTCACTAATGTGTGGTTGACACTCACTTTGTAATGTAATATTTATGAATTCTTTTAAAAACCTTTTACTCCATGAACAAACTTTTTCATTATGTTGATAATGTAATCTAAAATGTACATGATATTAAAAGTGAAATTCATGCTTTCCCCCACCCCCAGATTAGCTTTGTGCATTTAACATCTGAATATGGATTTTTTTTGATGATGTCAGCTAATATATTTTGTCAGTGTGTGTCTCGGAATTAATATTTCTAGCAGTAAGCAGTTTTAATATTGAAAGTATTTCCCTGTTTATAAGAGGCTGGTAGAAAGGTAAAGATTGAGGGATCCTTTGAATATATCTAAATTTATATAATGTGAAGAATACAATTACAGTAAAAGTAATAATTTCATTATATGTTTTTACTGATTATAAATTTCATTAACAAATTCTGTTGAAATATATCCTTGATGCACTTACCAGCTCTTTTGATAGATCATTTTTTTAATAGCTATTTTTGAGTCAACATATTTAGTTTCATGAAGGGTGATTTGTCTCTATTAAATGTCCAATGTATTTTAAGGCCCTACAAAATTTTATCTAAGCTAGGTAATACTATGATTTAATGATCAATTTATTTACATTATTTTTACAAGAAAGATAAAATATTGGCATTATTAAAATATTAAAGAAATTATTTTAAAACTCAACAATGTGTCTTTTCACAATTTGCGTACTACCTCATAAGTAGTAGTTTATCGTGAGATATTAATTTGTGTCTCACTATGGTTGTTGTGTGGCATATGCCACATGAAAACCTTTTGTTTTTCCTCTGCCTTACTGGTTGAACCCCAAGTTTGGGAGTGATCACCCTCTATGGCAATGTGCTTAGGGACAGTGAACCCTGCTGGAGCTCTAGGGGATGGTGTGAAATGGAATAGGAAGTGTGTGTATGGTGGTGAAGTTTTAAATAGCTGTGGTGGGAAATGGGAAAGCGGCCCATTTGGGAAAGCGGCCCAAATGGGAAAGCTCAGTGGCCATGGCTCACGGGCCCAGCCGCTCCACGGCATGTGGGCTCTTCCCGGACCGAGGCACGAACCCGTGTCCCCTGCATCGGCAGGTGGACTCTCAACCACTGCGCCACCAGGGAAGCTCTAATTTTTAAATATTTTTTTTAAAACCACTTTGTTGAGGTATGATTGATAACAAAAAGCTGTATTTCCTGTATAAAACTTGATACAAACAATTTGGAGATAAGTATACACCTGTGAAACCATCACCACAATCTACGCCATAAACATATTGGAGGAGGCTGATCATTGACAAGAGTAATGGTGTGGAAGAGCCAGGCGACATCCAGCTCCTCCCTACGGCCCAGCTCTGTAAAGTAGTAGAGATGTTTCTTTCTTTCTTTTTTTTTTTAAATTGGGGTATAGTTGATTTACAATGTTGTTAGTTTCTGCTGTACAGCAAAGTGAATCAGTTATACATATACATATATCCACTCTTTTTGGATTCTTTTCCCATATAGGCCATTACAGAGTATTGAGTAGAGTTCCCTGTGCTATACAGTAGGTCCTTATGAGTTATCTATTTTATATATAGTAGTGTGTATGTGTCAATCCCAATCTTCCAGTTTATCCCTACTCCCCCTTACCCCTGGGAACCATAAGTTTATTTTCTACATCTGTGACTCTATTTCTGTTTTGTACATGAGTTCATTTGTAGCCTTTTTTTAGATTCCACATATAAGCAATATAATATACAATGCGATATTACTCAGCCTTAAAAGAGAACAAAATAATGCCATTTGCAGCAACATGGACCTAGAGATTGTCATACTGAGTGAAGTAAGTCAAACAGACAAAGAGATGTTGTTTCAATAACATATATCTAAGTATGAAAATAAAATTAATTTTGATAGAATAACTCATGATTCTATCCAATGAAACCTATTTTCAATACTTAGCATAATTTAAAGTGAAGGGCTTTATAAAGAAATGAATAACACACAAATAAGTAAGATTGACTTGAATTAAATTTGTAAACAAACTTTGAGAATGGACTGGAGAAAGCATGTAGTGAGACAAAGTATTTAGAATAAAGTTGCATAATAGAAATTATGGGCAAAATCATGAGTTTATGTATGAAAAATTTATTTTAAACTTATTTTAATTATAAAAAGTATAACATGGTTATATAAAATTGAAAATAAAATCTTTGTCAATAACTCAGCAAGTAAGGTTCTGTGATGAGCTTAAGTCCCTTAAGACTCAAATTTGAAGTCTTGGTGGTAATTCTTAGAACACCAAGAGCACATTTTACATTTTTATATAAATAAAAATGAACTAAGTTCTGTTTACCAAACAATATCAATAATTATCAATCATTTCAATAATGTCTTTTTATTATATCATCTCTTAACGAATTAGAAATACATACAGTTCATATAAGTGGATTATTGTCTAATTTGAAATTTTAAATAATATAATAATTCATTGTAAATTATAAAGTACAGTTTATTAAAACTGTGAGAATTTTCTTAATAGTTAAGCTTTTTTTCCCTCTATAGCCTTGGGGGAAGAGCAGATTAAGATTAAAATATTAAACAATCGTCCATAATATTTAATTGGTAAAGTGGTAAGATATAATGGAAAATAAGATACCTCTCTTTCTTCAGGCAAATAGAGGACTTAAATTTTATAGCCATTCCTCAATGTAGCTGTTCATGATGGGAAATTATCCATGCATATCTTCATGCTTTTAGCATAAAATATATCTAGCAATAAATGGGATATATATGCTATAGCTCTCATTCAGAAGGCAAAGGGCTTGAAACAGCATCTTAAGATCCAGAAAGTCATAACAGTAAATAAAAGGTAATTGTTGGATAGCTATGCTGTGTTTCTTTTTTGCCAGAGTAATTCTGCCTGTGGGCTAACTTTAGTATAAACAAAGATAATTGAACTTTTGCACCTTGAAGAATATTTTCCTCTTGTACTATTTCTTTGACTCCATCTCCTCAGGGTGTAAACTTGACTTGAATGTTAACTTATGAAGCATATTCATTTTTTTACCATAAGTAGGAATAAACTGAAGCTACTTTATAGTAGAATAAACATTGGTCTTTGTTATGGGAAAACATTTGTTATTGTTATCAGATAGGCAACATGCTTAAGGGTTTAAGAACAGGGTTCTAGAGTTAGAGAACCTGAGTTTGAATACTCTCTCAAGACCTGCATGTAGGCTTTCATTTCCTTGCTTGTAGGATGGGGATAATAATAGTACCTTCTTCTAGGTTGCAATTAATAAGAATTGGTCATGGTAATTCCAGTCAAGTAACTAGTATCATGCCTGGTATGTAATAAGCACTCAGTAGATGGTAGCTATCCTTCCTCCTTTATGTGTGGTGTATATTTTTTCCCTAACATTTGAGTGGCAGCAAAACATCTCAGGGTAAAAATTGTCTAATGGAATTTCTGTAAGTGGGGAATTGCATAAAGTCAATTGGCACATTATCAGAAGTGCCTCAGTGGCCAGGAAGGAGAAGGGCCTTGGTGATCCAGACTTCCTTGGACCTGCTCCTGATGGGCTTTCCAAGAGTTAAATTGCAAGCGTGTGGGGTTATGGCCAAACATGCTCTCTAATGGTAAAGACAAGCCATTGAGAGAAATTATCTGGTGAATAATAACTGGTACATTTTAAAGCAAACTCTTTTTACTGCCCAGCTGGTAATCAGATGTAATTTTGAATTTCATTAAATGGTATTAAATTGTAATATTTTGACTCTCACTGTAGTACAAACTAACATAAACACCAAAATCTAACGTTTGGTGCAAAGCGACAGAGTCCATGGAAAACTATTCAATGGTTTAACGAAAGCCTTAATCTTCTTAGTATCCTTTGCCAAATGAGAATAACTTCACATGTGAAAGGCTTTACATTTTTGATATTGCTAGATTCATTTGGATCACTTTCGGGGATGTATGCAGTTTACTTTGGCATTTCTTTAGATTATGCATTTGTGAGTTTTTAGATAGAGCCACTAACTTTAAATTGGTCCTTTCACAACAGCATGGAATAAATAAGTAAATGCATAGTCTTCAGAGCAATGTGAAAGGTTTCGTGCTTGGTAGAATATGGCAAAAAGTTTCATCTAAGATTTCACTGAACTACTTTGGAGGGTACTGTTCATTAAGATAATTTTTATTTTGGTCCAAATGTTGCTAATTATTGTTCCATAAAATTATGTAACTATTTGATAGTTGTACTTCCTACCTGCTGGAAATGTGAAATATCATTATTGCTTGTCTGGGCGGCATTTTAGAGGGTTTTCTCTTTATGTGAGGAAAGACAATATAGAGAGAGATGGACACTAAATCCCTGGAAAGTGTGATTTAGGAAAGGGGTCAGAGGGGTGGACAAAGGTGTCCTGCGGTTTAAGAAGGAACAATAAATTCTCTGTTCATGTTATGCTTTTTAAAATCTGGGTTTAATATGCTTACTTTCTAGCTGTAGTCTCAGGGCAATACTTTAGGATGATCTAGGCCAATTTGCTTAATTTGTTTTTATTACGAACCTTCATAGTAGGTTTAAATTAAATTATCTCTGTATTTGGCAACTCTTATGCAATATATTTAGTGTATTTGTTATTTTAATGGGATTGTATATTTCGAATGCAAATTAAGAATATATTTAATAATCATCGGCCTACACTGGTGCAGCTATTCTGGAAAGCAGTTTGACAACACTTAGCAAAAATATGTGTTCTCTCTCCCTCTTTTTCTTCTTTCTGATTCTCTACTGCTTATATATATATATATATATATATATAGAAAAAATTTTAGAGAACATTTGGGGACATATAAATGCATATTAATTGTGGTGTTTGTTGTAATAGCTGGGAGTTGAGGCAGTCTGGGTGTCTGTAATTGAGGGAAAGGTAAGAAAAATACACAGAAATGTGTTATGGAATAGTATGCATCATGAGGAATAATCAACTGGATACATACCTAGTGACTGGAATAGACTTTAAAAACATAAGGTAGAGTGAAGAAGGGCAGAATGAGAATGAGGTATGTAGCACAATACCATATATGTATCTTAAAAATACATGTACCAAACAATTGTATATATTTTACTGGAACACATACAAATCAAAGAGTTCACATGAAGCACATTAGAGTGATTGCTTAAGGGAATATGATTGTATAACTATTGTATCATCCAACCTCATACATTTTAAGAGATATGCGGGATGTGAAGAATAGCTAGGAAGAAGGAAAGTGAAAGAAAGTGAAATTCTTAGGTGTAAACCTTCCCAAATTTGTACAGGATCTGTACGCTGAAAATGCTAATGGAAAAAAAAATCAAAGAACCTGAATAAATGGAGAGACATACCATATTCATGAATTGGGAGACTCAACATAGTAAAGATGACCTTTTTACCTAAATTACTCTATAGGTTTAACATAATTTTTTTTTTTTTTGCGGTACGCGGGCCTCTCACTGTTGTGGCCTCTCCCATTGCGGAGCACAGGCTCCGGATGCGCAGGCTCAGCGGCCATGGCTCACGGGCCCAGCTGCTGCGTGGCATGTGGGATCTTCCTGGACCGGGGCACGAACCCGTGTCCCCTGCATCGGCAGGCGGACTCTCAACCACTGCGCCACCAGGGAAGCCCGGTTTAACATAAGTTTTTATCAAAATCCTAGCAGACTTTGTGTGACCTATGCAGGCTTTTTCTAAAATTTATATGGAAAGGCACAGGACCTGAGATAGCTTAAACAACTTGGACAAAGAAGAGTGAAGTGGGAGGAATCACTCAACCAGACAATGAGACTTACTATATAGCTACATTAATTGAAAGTGTGGCATTGGCAGAGGGATAGACGCATAGAACCGATTAAGGAGCCCCGGAATAGACCCACAAAATTATGCCCAATTGATTTTTGATAGGTGCAAGAGCCGTTCAATGGAGGAAGGAATTCCTATTCAACACACTGTGCTGAGCAGTTGGGTATCCATAGGTGAAATATTATTGTAATATTTTTGTATTAAAATGTCTAAATGTTTCAACCCAAAGATTTTCACAGGTTCTGTCTTTTCTGCCTTCATTTAAAGAACTTTTCTATAATTTTTTCCCTAAGGCAAAATTTATTAAATAAGTCACCTCTGTGAATCTATTGAATATTCCATCAAATCTAAGTGCTGTTAATCATAGACCCTCTCAATTTCAGTGCATTCTAGTAGGCAGTATAAATTTATTCAGATAAATATGGTAGCTTCATCAAAAGCTTCTTCCCAGAATTTGAGTTAAACTAAATAAAAGTTAAATCATAAACATTGTTTGAGATCTCACTGTTTACTCAGTTCTTCTCTTGCTTTTTTCAGTAAGGACAAATTTCAATGTCTCTTTGTTTGAAATGCTTTCAAGAATTGAAATATGTTAAAAGTTTTTAAAACTGTTTTTTAGTATATATTTATTAAATATTGATTTAAGATTTTGGCTGATTTCTTTTGGTTGTAGTATGACCAGTTAGTTTATTTAATAGTCTGAATGAGAGAAAAAAAGGAGTGAGTTTTGTTAATGTTGATATAGAATAAGGGAGGGGAGAAAGAAATTCTAAGTATATTTAGAAGAAAAATTTAACAAGACTGGGTAACTGAATGACTGGAGTGGGATTAGGAAGAGAAGGAACCCAGGATCAATGTTGAGTCTTGCAAGAGAATACTCTCAGGGACTGATTTATGTTGTCCTCATTTTCCTTATTTCTATCTTAATTTTTAGTAAATTTTTTTTTTTTGAAAATTCTGTTCAACTCCAAGTCTGTGTGTAAGCTGCTCTAGAGAATCCATCCATTCCTTCGTCAATATTTTACTTAGTATATGTCAAATACTGGGCACTTAACTGTATTCAGGCAGTCCTCGATTTGCACAATTTTGTGTAACTGAAACTCATGCCCATCTGAACCAGGTCCTTAACTGACATGGCTCCATTGATCTTAGTTACCAGAGAACTGTGCAAAACGAGGGCCGCCTGTCTTTCATCTAGAGACAGGACTGAAAATGATGACTGCTTTCAACAAGCTTAAAATCTATGGCTGGAAATAGACGATTACCTTTCAGTGTGTTTTAAGGATTTAAAGATACCTTTCAGGATATAAGATAAGATCTTAGACAGACGACATCTGATGTGCATTGCTGGGGAAGAAGATTGGGAAAGAAATTCTGAAAATGGTGATATCAAGGGAAGAACAAAGGTCAGGTGATTCCTCTCCCTAGTGAAGAAGAAGGTCTGGAGAGTTAAAGGGCCCACGAGTACTCCCCTAAGGCCACAGCCAAGTGTGGGAGCTGGGAATGTTGGGAAGTAAGCTTGAAGAGTATTTAATTTCCCAAGAGTCTGTGTTTGTGTCCTTTCTCATTCCTAATTTTGCTTCTGTCTGTCTTACCTTTCTTAAATTTCCATCCTCTTTATGCTGTCATTTCTCTCCCACTTTCTCTTTTCTCTAGCTTCTTTTCTTTGTCTCATGACGTCTGTCCTAATAAGGGTTTTGTTTATGTTGATACTATTTTTCTAGAACATTCTTTAAGATTTAGTTATCCTTTACCCTTTTGTTTTTTTTTTTTTTTTTTAACCCTTTTGTTTTTAATAAGGTCTGTTTTAATCTTTTAAAACTCTCTCTTGCTACTTTAAAAATTTTTTTCTTTCATATGTTTCTGATTTCTTAAGATGATTATTACTTTCTTTGAACTTTTACAGTTTTCTTCTTTGGTAATGAATGTATTTTAGGGGATGCATTTTCCTTTGGTTACAGCTTTGCTGTAGCGCATAGATTTTACTATGAAGTGTTCTTTTCATTTTGTTTTAGACAGTCTGAAATTTTGCTTTTTTTTTTTTTTTTTTTTACTTTGGTTTTCTTCTTTGAGGTAATCTAGAGGGTTTTGGGATAGATTTGACTAGGTTTACTGTAGTTTTAATTACTCCCAAAATATTAGTAGCTTACATCCACAAGGAGGTTCCATGTCCTTTATGTGTAGGTTGTGTAGGTGATGACTTTTCCTGCTCGGGCTAAAGGAGCAGCCCTATCTGGGATGATGTTGCCATAGTGGCCAAGGGAAAGATGGTCTTGGCTCCCTGTCTCTGCTCAGAAGGGGTACATGTTGCTTCCACTCACATCTCATCTGTCAAAGCAAGTCCTGAGGCCAGGCCTGATATCATGGAATTGTGCTCACTGATGCTCCCACAGGGAGCACAGAACGCATATTGTATGAAACTTTAATCTACCCTAAAGAATGTTGATGTAGGTTGAATTGTGTTCCCTCCCTAAAGAAATGTTGGAATCCTAACTTCAGAATGTGACTTTATTTGGAAATACCATCTTTATAGAGGTTATTAAGTTAAAATGAGGTCAATAGTGTGGACCCTAATGCTATATGACTGTTGTCCTATATAAAAGGCAAATTTTGACAGAGACAGACATGTACATGGGAGCACACCATCTACAAGCTAAGGAATGCCTGAGCCTCCCAGAAGCTAGAGGAGATGCATGAAACAGACTGTCCCTCACAGTCCCTAGAAGGATCCAGCCCTGAGAACAACTTGATCTCAGACTTCTAAGTCTTCAGACTGTGAGACAATCAATTTCCGTTGTTTAAGTCATCCAGTTCGTGGTGCTTTATTATTGCAGCCCTAGGAAACCAACACAAATATGTTTCAAAATTTTGAAGATATGATCAGATTCTTATTACTTATTTCTAGCTTTATTACATTTTTATTAGAAAATTTAGCCAATAAAACCTCTGCTATTCAATAGTTAAGCTTTTTTTATGGTTAAAATTATGATCAGTTTTACAAATTTGCTTCAAATAGCAAATTCTATAGTTGAAAAATTTCACTCAAATTTCAAAGGTTATCATCTTTTTCTTTTCTATTCAGAAGTTTAAATAACACTGTTACCCTCTTCTAATTTACTACATTCAGGGTTTTATAAACCTTATTTATATAAAAATTCAGATTCATCTTTCCAGAAAAATAAATAAATACCCTAGGTTTGAATCTACCCTTATGTTAATCTTTTTAGTTGTTTTATTATTACGTTGCCATGACCAGGATGGTTAACAGTGTAGTAGGTTGATTATGTCATTGTAACTGTTTTCTTAGTGCCTTATCCATGAACATGCTTTCTTTTTTTCTTTCATTCCTTTTTTTCTTCCTCTTTTTTATTTCCTCTTTTTTTTTTAACTGAAGCAGAACAGTGATTTCCTTCAGACAGCTGTCTGCAAGGCCTGTCTACAAGATCCCTCCATCTCTGTCAAACAGCCCCTTGGAAAT
Organism: Neophocaena asiaeorientalis asiaeorientalis; assembly: GCF_003031525.2. Lineage (NCBI taxonomy): Eukaryota > Metazoa > Chordata > Mammalia > Artiodactyla > Phocoenidae > Neophocaena > Neophocaena asiaeorientalis. Next base: position 323,307 of record NW_020185316.1, on the reverse strand, counting down.
TACAGAAATGTGCTTCTTTACTACAGGAATCTTCCTTTCCTTCCCAGAGCAGCTGAAACTGACAGTGGTATCACAGCTCAGCTGGGAAAGGAAATGGGGAAAAAGAATTGGACAGGAGACGGAAGATGGAAAGTAACAGATTACAACCTGCTTTGTTCTCAGGAAAATTTTAGATGCCATTAGAAGGCATATTGAATTTAAGTACATAATTTGTGATCCACTGAAATCATCTGCATTCTTTTGAATCACGTAAGTATTATTTTATGACCTGATCTTGCATCAGGTAAGAGAGTGGTTCTAACTTATGTGTGTTTTGCCCTTTTTATCTCACACACTGTGATCTTGATGCTATTTTAACTTACATGTTTATACATGTAGAAATGTCTAAAATAATTAATGTAACCAATTTTGTATCTTCAGGATTAGCTGTTTGCTGGAGCAAGTCTTTACAGTTGGACTATATTAGAATTCTATCTACATTTTAATTTGGTTCCTGCTGTGTGGATATATTAGACTGAATCTATTACCTGGCTCAATGGTCCTCTCAGACAGTTTCCCTTTCTCATTCTGATTTTTATTGTAAGTGATCGTCAACATACTGTAGAAGTCTGCAAATCCAGTTTTGATCGCTCCCATGAGGTGCTGATAACTATGACCTTACACTAAAAAAACAAAACAAAACAAGAACTGAAGGAGTGTTGTGATATTTAATAGATTATCTTTTGATTAAAGGTGCTAGTTGTGGAGTGTTTTGTGAGACTGTATGCTTGGACATTTCTTCTTTACTGATCCTTCATTTGAGTGTTTTGCAGAGGAAATTCTGTAGCAATCACCCCTTTGAGGCAGGACCTGGTTTCACATTAAACATTCCTGCGTTACGTGTAATTTTACTTTGAGTTGCCTCTTATCCTGGTGATCATGAACTACCTGCTGTTTTTTCGTTTGAAGGTACTGTCTCTCTGAGTGTTTATTATAATTTCAGCTTTAAATATAGTCTTTTCATGCATTTAATACATTTAATCCTTACTGTGAAACAGATTAATGGACCTTTGGTGGAAAGCTTAGGAACATTAATTTAGTTCACTCTGGTTTATTTGTGTTGCAGTCTTACTGGGGTATACTTTTTCAGGGCACGTCTGGAAGTTAAGAGAGATGATGTCAAGTGGTAATAGCATGGCACTTCATTTTCTCATGCTGCCCAACAGTTTGATGAAGAGTGCTCTTAGGGAAAAAGAAATACTACTAATTCATTTCATTTGCAGCTCCATCCTTAGAACTGTCCTGTCATCACCTTGTATCTGGCACCTTGTTGTGGACCCTCATCCTGATTCTAAGATCATTTTTCCCTCACTCTTTTTATCTTTCCTCTTTCTATTTTTGTTTCTTTGAATGTTTCATTCTTAACCTAGTCTTGTCTCTCAGCTGCCTGCTATATATATTTCTACCTGGATATCCTGCTAGCACATTAAATATTATGTTTGAATGTAAATTTCTCATCCTTTTCTCAAAAACAACTTTTCATCCCATCCTTCCCATTTCTGTGCATGGTATCATCATTTTTACCCTGAGTCTCAGACTGAGAACTTCAATGACATCAATGACTCAAATTTCTTCTTCTCCATGTAAGTTAAAATAGAGCTTTTCTTCTCAAATTTACTTTTTTCTTCCTGTTCCTCTTGACACTTTCTTTTTTTTTTATTGCAACAGCCTCTTGGCTGGACTAACTACTTTAGCATTTTCCTCTGCTGATCCCCAGTGACTTAACAGATTAAGATTTTAATATAATATTCATGTGTCATTCTGCAATTTAAAATTCTTCAGTGCTTTGCAGTTTCTTGCCACTTAAAATGTTATCGAATATTCATAGCTTTAAATGTCCACTATAATCTCTGTTACATCTATTCAAAATTAGTTCTTAGTCATTTCACAGCATCTTTTCTTCACTAGCAGGTCCTGTCCCCAGAATTCTCTATTCATCGAGTATTGTTACTTTCTTAAGAACAGAATTTATGTCTTATATTGGTAACCATGTTTCTATAGAATGAATGTTTGTGTCTCCCCCAAATTCATATGTTCAAACCTAATCCCCAATGAGATAATATTAGGAGGTGGGGCCTTTGGGAGATGATAAGGTCATGAGGATGGAGCCCTGATGAATGGGATTAGTGCCCTTATAAAAGAAGTCCCAGGGAGCTCCCTCACCCCTTCTGCCATATGAGGATGCAGCATGAAGACGTCCTCCTATGAACCAGGAAGTGAGTCCTCACCAAAGGTCAAATTTGCTAGCTCCTTGATCTTGGACTTCCCAGCCTCCAGAGCTGTAAGAAGTAAATTTCTGCCGTTTATCAGCCACCCAGTTTATGGTATTCTGTGATAGCTGTCTAAATAGACTGAGACACATTTCTTCAGCATAGTACCTAATCTGTGGTTGATGTTCAATTAATGTGATTTTTGTTTGTTTGTTTTTTGGTGTCAGTCAGGGTCATATTTAGATGGATTGGATGGTGATTTTTCTTTTATTTTGCACTCTAGACCTTAAGGTATGGTCTCTGGGGTTGCATCCTCTGGGCTTAACTCTAACTCTTATTTTGTGACCTTAGATAATTTACCTAATGTCTATGTGCCTCAGTTTCCTCATCTGTAAAATGGAGATAAAAACTATATTAACCTAAAAGAGTTGTTATGAGGACTTGATAAGGGACTAACATGTACAGGGCTTTAAAAGTGTGATTGATATATAGTAAGTGCTCAGTTAGGTATCAATAATATTTTGCATACGTAACATATCTTTCTAGGCTGATGGCACTAAGAACATTTCTAGTGGCCTGGTAAATTAGGTAGAGAGAAATATCTTAGTTGGGGGAACTCAATTTTTATTTTATTCCTAGTTATTGTCAATATGTATGTTATTTTTATAGTGAGGCTATTTATATATACATAAATATTTTTGTCTTATTGACTCAAACTGATATTTGAAACTATTGATGGAAGTATTGATGACAGTTGGAATAATGAATTTACTGAGTGTTTGTAAGATTAATAATACTACTTATTAATACAGTTGTGTCTGCTCCTACCACAACTATCACCACAGCCATTTATTGAACACATTATTTGTCATTTGAGTTTTCGTCGTAAACCACAATTGATCCACTAAGCACTAGGCAAAAATGTATTATAAGATATGCCTATATAAATTATTACCGTAGGAGTATATACATGTCAAATGATAAAGAGTTAGAATCATCCTTCTAAAAATTATCTGGTGGGAGAGTTGCCCACTTTGCATATTATTCATACTTCTTAAGTTTTCTCTATCTCCCTTCCCACCATTATCTCAAATATTTTTGTCTAGTAAGTGTAGAATTTGCTTGGAGTTGTTCTTTACAATTCTGAATTTTATTCTTCCATCCCCTTTAATATATGTATGCTAATATTTAAAATAATTCCAATTTTAAATGGCTTTTCCTAGAATAGTAATATCCTTTAAAATATTTTGAACTGCTTTGATAAATATCATCGCTTACTAAGGAGAAGAATCTGAGTTTTGCTGCTTTTTAGCAAAGTGGAAAATGTTTTCTGCAGGTTGACGTTAGGTGGTTTGGTGATTGAGCTCACCAAAGTGAAGAGATGGGAGAATGAAGAGTTTGATTTCACTGTTGAATTCAACTGAGTGAGCATATGTTGAATATTTCTTTCAGACCTGAGATTCTGCGAGGTGCTAAAAGTACAGGGAGCATGCAAACGTAGGTCCTTCCTCCCTGACTCTAATATTCTATTAAGGAAAACAATAAGTAATCACAATGGAGAGGGGTCAACACAGCAATAGAAGTAGGGTCAGACAGTGGAGGGATTGTCTTTATTAGAAGGAGAAATGTAAGCAAGGTTGGTTATAGAATGCTTCCTTGTAAGGGTACAGTACAAGGTTCACTGTTCTTTTTCAGTGTAATTGAGATTTGGTTGGTATATTTTTATTTCCATATATTTGACATTAAGCAAGAATGTATATATTTTGGCTGTTGTAAAATTGTTGTACCAAATCTTCTTAGCCGTGACACAGTCATACACCTCACTGTAAACTTGAGTTTTATCTCCTTCACAGGTGATATTTAGAGTTGGCATCCATCAACAAAGCTTCAGAACAGAATATTAGCAGCAAAGAAAAGGAGCTTAAACAGGCAGTTCAAAATTTTATTTATACTCCAGGAATAGTAAGGAACCTGTTTATGACAGCTATTTCTCTCCTCTCAGGTTAAGATGCTCCATTTCTTAGCAGTGTTAGTTGAGCAAGGATACCATGGAGAAATCTTTTTTTTTTTTTCCTAGAGCTCTCTAGACTATCAGTTTTATAGACTCCGTATAATTCTCAATAAGAATGTAGTTTGAAGCAAGCTGTTCTGATTAATTATTGCTCATTAACTGGATCTTCACTCTGCATGAAAGAATATTGCAGTTTTTTCCCTCCTTCTAAAAATCGTGTTGCTTATATTAAAATTGAATTGTATTTGGGGAAGCTGGAAGTTGAGATGCCCAGGGTGGGCTGTGGGGAGGGCAGGGACTGTTGAAAGCTTTGCTTCTGTGGTACTGGGCATCAGTGCTGATGCCCTCGTGATTTTTCAGTAAAGTAAACTAGATTTCTCAACAGCAGAATTTATATAATAAGTCATTTGTGATGGAGATATTTTGCATATCTTGTACTTTATAAATCTGTTTTCTTCTTGGCAAGAGTCCTTGGTCAATGTGTACAGTTAGAAGATATTGGAAGAATACAGTGCCAAAAATGTTCACGATGTTTTCTTGTCTTTACAGAATATTAACTTGGTTTATCAATATCCATCTGAAGGAAAACTAGAATAGTAACGTGCAATTTTTTCACTCTTATATAAGGATAGGAGATAAAGATTTTTGCATGTGATTATATGACTAGTTTTTCCTTAAGAGTTGTGCTGAAATCTGTCAATTTCTCTCTCTCTGTCCACAGCTACCTTTGAGAGTCTGATACATATGATTATGCTCATGTAAACAATGAAAATAACATAAGAAAGAAACTGTGCCAGTTTCTGACTTACAGGCAAAATTTGTCCATAGATAATTAGGATGGCCATTTCTAACAATTCATTTGTAGTCTGAAAAAAAAGGACAAGGGAAAAGAATGATTGACAAGCATTGTTAGATTAGTGGGGCCAGTTTTCAGATATAGTTGATAAACTTTTGTATTAAATAAGAAAAAAATTTGATAACAGTACTAGTAGGAAGTAAAGACAGTATAAAATGTGATTGACAAGGTATTTTTCACTAATAAAACACTTATTGAATAATTACTATGGGCAACATTGCTACTAAAGTTTATAGCATTTAAGGCAATGAGAAGGATAATATACTGATCCTCTAGTTAATGTCCTTAATTTATATCATATAAATAACAGGAAATCAAGAACCAAAGAAATGGCACATAGAGCAAAAGAATATTAAACATAAAGAACATTACTATAACTTAAGATATTCGGAGTAGAGTTACTTTAATTTTCCTGTCTAGAAAAGTTCATCGTAATTTACATCTTCTTTTCCTAATTACATGAGATGGCATAAAGTGCATCCCAGCTGTTGCTTTGTTTCTTATCTTCTTCCTCTCCTGTGCTTTTTCTGAATAATTTCTTAATAAATAGCCAAATTTTGGTCCCTTTTGGGACTCATTTTCCTTTGGAAAGAAAACCTTTCATATATAAGTATATAACCTTGAACGTGAAGTGAAGAAAAATGCATTCAGTAGGTAATGTTATGCTGTCATCGGGTATTCCTCTGTGAGAGATTTCATTCTGGTAAGAAAGATGTCTTGCTGTTAAGTTTTCTTTTTTTTTTTAATGTGGGAAAAAGCATGTAAAAATAAAGATAAAAAGGCGTATTGTTTATCAGTCAGTTATCACTGTGTAAGAAGCAACCACAGAATCTCAGGGACAGAGAGCTGCAGCGTGTATTTCATGTTTGTGTGTCTGTGGATCAGTTAGGGTTTGGCTAATCTTAGCTTAACACCAAGCTCTGGGTTGGGTCCAGGCAGTTGTGTTCCAGGCTTTGGCTTGTGGGGATGTGCTGAGATCTGTTTCCTAAGTGTTTATTTTGGGGCTGTGATGAAGGGAAAGCGCTCAGGAGAAAGCTGTTCTTTTGGTTATTGGCAGGAGTTAGAGAGCAAGTGGAAGCATGCAGTGCCGCTTGAAGGTGAGGCTCAGAGCTGGCCCATTGCCACTTCTGTTGACATTCCATTGGTCAAAGCAAGTCAATGGATGAGGGAGTATATTTCTCCCATGGAGTTGGAGGATACAGGGAGTGAATACTTGTGGAACAATGAGCTAATCTACCACATATAAAACGTAGTAAATGAAGCAGCACAAATTCAAATTCTGTAAGAAGTTGGAAATACATGAATCTCTTGATGTGAACAATCCCTGCCACTTACCAAGCACTAACATGGGCGTGTGCTGGCCTGAAATCACACCTGCATTGCCTTTTGGCTTTCTCAACCATGGGAATACTGACAATGGGACTTGGGTGTCCCCTTTGTTGTGGGGCTGTCCCATGCATTGTAGGGTGTGTTGAAGCATCCCTGACCTTTACTTTCTAGATACCAGTAGCATCTTTCCCCCTCCAGTGATAATAGCCAAAAATATCTTCAGGCATTGCCAGACGTCTCCCTGGGAGCAAAATTGCCCCAGTTGATTACCGCTGACTTATCTTGTGCTGGTAATCTCTTAAATAGGGGATCACTTCATTTCACAGATGGAGAAATTGAGGCTCAGATGGACTGCTTTACCCAGGGTTACACTGAGGTAAATAAAAGATTTGGGGATAAAATCCCCATTTCTTTAATTCCAAACTACATAGCTTTAAACCATACTGCTGAAGGCTAATAAAGAAGATGCCTTTGCATTGTGTTTTCCTTCAACAGTGGGAGCCGATGAAGCAATTACAATATTCAGACAATAAGGTCTATAAAAGATCTGCTCAGGGAATTATGAGAGAATGATGAGAATAGAGAAGGACCACTCTGCTCTCAATAACTGAGGCAAGCAGTTGCAGGATTCGATGAACTAATAGGACAAATAATAGTCAGCCAGATGGAGGAGGACAGGATAAGTCTCACCGAGCGGAGGTCACAGTATATGTAGAGTCATATACAGAGGATGCGAGAAAATGGAAATGGTTGAAGCAAAGAAAGTAGTGGAGAAAATGGCTGGCAATGAAGGAAGAGGCAAAGCCAGCAGTGATTTATGCCATGCTGTGGATTCTGAACTTTAATCCTGAAGACAATGTTGGACACACACACACAGGGATTTTTTTTTTTTTTTTTGCGGTACGTGGGCTTCTCCCTGCTGTGGCCTCTCCCGTTGCGGAGCACAGGCTCCGGACGCGCAGGCTCAGCGGCCATGGCTCACGGGCCCAGCCGGTCCGTGGCATGTGGGATCTTCCTGGACCGGGGCACGAACCTGTATCCCCTGCATCGGCAGGCAGACGCTCAACCACTGCCCCACCAGGGAAGCCCCACACAGGGATTTTAAACAGGGAAATTACAGAATCATATTTGAATTTTATACCATCGCTCCTTCCTCCTGTGAAGGATGGATTAGAAGGGGGGTTATGGTTGACAGGAAAATGGGCTATAGAAGCAAGAAAATTATGTAGAAGGATATATATTGAAGTATTAAGAATATTTATCTTTGGATGAAGATTATGGTTTTAATTTTCCTCTTTATTATCTTTATTTTGACTTTTTCTGCAGTGCGAAAAGTATTGCTTTGTAGTAATTGATACATTTCATTACGAAAAATAGGACAGTGTAGGTACTTTATCTGAGAGTGACTTAGGAGGTAAAATTGTCAGGGCTTGGAGACGTGTTTTGGGGTCATTGCTGAGAGAAAAGGAAGAGTTCAAGCGGCTCCTGGGGTTTCTGGCTTGAGGAGTTCATAGAGAAGGGGATTTAAGAAGATGGGGCAGCAGTCGGTGGGGAGAGGATTCATTCTGTTTTGAATGGGGTGTGCATGAAGTGCTTCTGGGGAACTACTTGGAGAAGGTAATGAACTCCTCTTTCTAATGAACTGTAGAAGAGGAGTTCAGTATTCAGAGAGAGGTTTTGGTGGAGAGACAGATCAGGGAATAACCAAAAGATAGAGTTAGCTTCTGGGGGGAAATTGTCCAGGAAGAATATATACGTTGGGAAAAGAAAAGGGCTGTGGATGGATTCCTGGTGGTAAAAGTGAGGCATATGAGGGGCTTGGTGAGTGTCTATGGGGAGGGCAGCGTCAAGGAAGCGAGAACAGATTCTCAGAGGAATGTGGTAGGAAACCAGAAAATGACAGAGGCCAAATGTGATGCTGCACATTCTTTTGCATTTAGCATTTAGGACTGTAGTAACAGGGCGAAGCCATTTCACGGGGACTGGTGGTTACAGTTAGAAGTTAAACAGCGGTGATTGTGGTACCAAAATAGAGGTCATGATAGAAAAACATTCTTTAAGACATTTGCTTTACAAAGAAAGTGGGAAAGTAGATTGTCTTTTGATGCACAAAAAGACTTTCCACATTTTTCATGTTTCTTTCATAGAGAAAAATTTCCTGAGAGGATTTGAAGAAAAAAGAAAACATTCATATTTAGATGACTTATTCAATGTTAAGGGAACTTTTAATGTGAAAATTGCCTGTTTTGTGAGCATTTTTTAAAAAAAATTTTGCTTCACAGTCAAATTTATCTATACTTTAAAAAGTCACTAAAACCCGAAAAAAAAGTTAAACTTTGTACCTGAAACTTAGCATCGCGCTTTTCATAAAAGAACGGAATCCATCCACTAAAATGAGAAGAAAGGGATCCTTTTGAAGGGCTCACCTTTTGACTGTGTGTTCATAAATTTATTTTGTATCTCCAAAGAATCAGTTAAAAATGTTATTAAAATGAACAATTTCCTACCAATTTTATTTCACTTTTCTTCTCTTTTCTCTCAGTAATTTTTTTCCTTCTCATTAAATTTTTTTCTAATGCTAAGAAATGTAAGGAGAAATAAATGTAATAATCATTATTTAGGATATAGGGTAGGATATTACATAGCGCTAGTTATTAAGTATTTTTATTGTAGTTTTAGCATCCAAAATTTTATCTACCAAATATATTATTTTTTTAATTGTTTACACATTGTATTTTGAAACCTTTATTTTAAAAGCTTCTTATTATAAACACTTGGATTTTGAATGCTCATAGAAATATATTTTAATTAAACTATTTCCCTTTTCTTCCCCTAATGTAATTGATGCATGTATGATGAATCAGGAGTACTTGGTGTGGGTCATTGAGTTTGCTCACTAACAAGGTGACTTTGGTCAAGTCATTTATTCTTCACTTGAATTAATAAGTTTCACTTTTTAGAAAGAAATTCTTGAGATTGTAGCACTACTAGTCATTTACATCTGAAATTTAAACCTTTTAAGAAATCTTTTGGGAGCCCTTAAACTTTCATTAAAGGAATAAGATTTAAAATGGGAGAAGAGATATATGGTTGTGGAGAATGAAATAATATAGGTGAGTAGAGATGTAATTGTGTGCTGTAATTAAATAGAGTTTGGCTTCATTTTCTGAGTTCAGCATACCTTTCTAAATTCAACCAATACTAATTAATGATAAGTTTATAACTATACATTCTATTTTATTAGAATGATGTAGAATAGACTTAGATTGTATAAGGTGAGGAGGTAGGAAAGAATTTCTATTTTTGTGTGTGTGTGTGGCTCTTATACTCTCAGTGGAAGGTACATTTTAAAGGTAAAAACCTGCTGAAATACTGTGGACTGTATAAATTTGCAGAATTAGAAATGAGTATAGATTTTATATAGCTTTAACTACTGTTTATATGGAGACTGTAGCCCTAGTACATTCATCTGTGGAACTGGAATCTCTTTGTATGTGTTGGCTGTGTATGTATCAGAGCTAAAGATATTCTAAACAGAAAGAATTAGAAAATTTTTGACAAAGAAAGGGGTTTTATTTACTTCATTTTGGCAGACTTCGTATGTTTGGTGATTTCAGGCTTCTGAAGTGAAACATATTTTGTGTTCAACTATAAATACACCTTCATTTATGAAACCAGAAATAGCTATACTATGGACAGGATATCTCTCCTAAAATAGAAGGTTACGTCTACAGCACGGAGATAGAGAACACTAATCAATTAATTTTCTAAATTCTCCCTGCTGCAGGTTTCACTCAGTGTTAAGTCTTCACCACACGGACATGTCTCTCTATAAAGAGTGATGTGTGGCTAGAGATAGTTGAGCTGCCATTACTTGATGCATAGGAAAACCACTTTCTATAATCCACTGCCAAATCCAGCCTGACTATCCATTACTTACTCCTAAAAGACTGTTTTGTAAAACTTTCTAAATAATTCACTAGAGCCTCAGTAAATATTGCAGTTAGATTTCTATCAAGACACATTGAGTAGAAATTCTGTTAGGTTCTTTCTTGAGAAGACAGGCTAGGATGGAAAATAGAATATTTCAGAATTGAGGAACAACTTGGGGAAAAGCTTTGTATATATCCAATAGCCTTCAGTGTTACTAATTTTTATTTTTGCAATTCCTGCTCAGTATTTTTAGATAATTATAGACTAATATTATCATAATAGTTTTCAAATCTATAGATTCTGTTGGTTGTAAGCAACTATATCTGGCTCTGTCATACTTATAAAGAGGGATTGGTTGGAAAAGTTTTTGAGGTGTTCTCAGTTTAGGAGAAAATGTCGAACTGAGCCTTAAGAACGAAAAGAACAAGGCAGTGTCAAGGACCTCATCAGTCAAAGCTTGCAGACATTTTCTTTAGAACCCCATCCTAAACATGACAGCACCACCCACTTCCAGTCTCTTTGTTTTTCTGTTGAAATTTCAAATTCTGGGAGAGAGAATTATGTTGGCTTAGTTCGAATCAAGTATCTGTTCCATTGGATTGATTAGCTGTAGCCAGTGGCCAAGACCACACTGTGCAACACGTGACCACTAGGGGGATTAGACAGTCACACATTTTGTCTTCAGTGTCCTTTAACCCTTGACTCTTCAAGGCATGTGTGTTTACACCAGCCATTCCCCCTTGGAGACAACCCACAGTCTCTACAGTTACTGCATTGAGAGTCAGCATCGTGGGACTACTGTTCTCTGAGACAAGGATCACTTGGTGATTTTTATTTCTTTACTAGTTATGTTGTAGTCTTGTCTTGAATATCTGTAAAAATGAATAATAGTAAGAGAAAAAGAAAAGTCATGGGAGTAAGTTACGTATTTCATATATATGCATATATATATATATCCATGCACTTAGTGAATACAGTAGTCTCCCCTTATCCATGGGGGATATGTTCCAAGACCCCCACTGGATGCCTGAAACTGCAGGTCATACCTTGGTGAAAGATAGTCCATGTTTGTGCCTAACCACCAGGGCTCCTTCCTTTTCTTTTCTTTTTTTTTTTTTTTTTTTTGCGGTACGCGGGCCTCTCACTGTTGTGGCCTCTCCCGTTGCAGAGCACAGGCTCCGGACGCGCAGGCTCAGCGGCCATGGCTCACGGGCCCAGCTGCTCCGTGGCATGTGGGATCTTCCCGGACCGGGGCACGAACCCGCATCCCCTGCATCGGCAGGCGGACTCTCAACCGCTGCACCACCAGGGAAGCCCCAACGGCTCCTTTCTTCATAAGCTCACTGAACAAATGTCCAGCTCTCTTTGCCATGTGAAAAATATCCTCAATGCATTATCCAGCCACATGGTTACTAACAAGTTTTTCTGCAGAGAACGTCTTCTAGTGAACATTCATGTGCACTACTTGGGTCCTTAAATCTCTTTGTAATATTTCTTTCTTTTTTTAAAAAATAATTCACTTTTGCCTGTGTTGAGTTTTCTTTGCTGCGTGCAGGCTTTCTCTAGTTGTGGCGAGCGGGGGCTACTCTTCATTGCGGTGCGTGGGCTTCCCATTGCAGTGGCTTCTCTTGTTGTGGAGCACGGGCTCTAGGCACACGGGCTTCAGTAGTTGCGGCGCGTGGGCTCAGTAATTGTGGCGCACGGGTTTAGCTGCACCATGGCATGTGAGGTCTTCCCGGACCAGAGCTCGAACCCGTGTCCCCTGCATTGTCAGGTGGATTCTTAACCACTGCTCCACCCAGGAAGTCCCTCTTTGTAATATTTCTAATCAAATATTAGGTAACTTATATAAATCCTGATTCCAATCCATTGTTCCTTCCAGGTAAAGTGGAGGATCTCAAGTGACTCCTCAGAGTTTTTTTTTTTTTTTTTTTCTCCTCAGAGTTTTGTACACAGAAATTATTTGCCTTGTCCATTGTTCTCAGTATTATTTCTGAGATGTGGTATAATCTTAAAGTATGATTTTGGCTTGTGGCAGCCTATTGCTGGAGTCGTGCTCCTGATGATGTGAACAAGCTCTTGCAACTTACTCATGCCTTTGGGGCTCTTTCAGGCCTGCTTGCATAAACCACTTCTACTTAATTATGGAAAGCTGCTGAGTAACCCTGACTTTACAGCTAAGTTGATCTGATAGCACCTAGTTTTTGATGGCAGCCTTGGATGAATGGCTGGTCCTCTGATGTCCCATCCAACATTGGAGCCAAGTATCAAACCAAAAGATCATACTTGTTGAAGGGTGCTTGGCCTTCATTAATTCTAAACTCCAAGTGCCTCTTCTAGATTCGTCCATCAGGGCTTGCCATAAACTTCATACGTCATCCAGGCCTAAAGGGCAGAACCATTTTACTGGAACCTGTGCCAGCTAGAGACCTCTCTTTGGTTTTATACCTGCCTCAAATTTGATAGCCTCTTAAAGGACACAGTTAAAAGGCTAAGAGCAGAATATCCAAAATCCGAGTCCTCATCTGTCACTGTGACTCCTTGGCAAGACTAATTCATTCTGGAGGAACTATCCCGTGTCAGCTTTGCTTCTCAGAGTGTGACTTAGGAACTAGCAATGTTTCCTTAGGAACTCGTTAGAAATGCAGATATCAGAACCCATCAGAACCCAGGCCTACTGCATCAGAATCTGTATTTTAATAATATGCTCAGGTGATTTGTACACAGTAAGACAAGCACTGCCTTAGATGATTGGACCACAGGGAGTTCATGGAAGTAGGAGCCTCCTTGTTTCCCAGGGATTTATCTCTACTCCTGCTTCCTGCTCTGGGATCCTATCAGCATGGCACCATTCACGTAATGGATCTATGTGGTGCTCCTGTGGGAAGGTCAGAGAAATACTGCTCTCCTTCAGGTAATCCGACAGTTGCTTTTCATGATTCCTGTGTGTGAGGATGGAGAAATGTTTTGCCATAAAAATACTGGGAGCTCTGTGAATTTGCTTCACTTAGCAGACCACACCTAGGGTTGATTGTCGCTGACTTGAAGTCACCCTCTGATTGTGTTTGTTATAATCATAGCAGTAATTTTTATTTAGGCTAGTTAGTGGTTTTCTGTAGCATAGTTACTGAATTGGAACACGGTGATCCAAGATCCAAAGGAATTGGTTTTAACGTAGATCTACAGCAATATCACCCCAAAGTTTGGGCATTCCTCTTTTGGCAAGGTACAGCCATTGAGTTAAAAGTCCTTTTTGGTAAGTCTTAAAGGAGAGTTCACAGTACAGTCTGGTGAAGGTAAAACTGAGTCTTTCCTCAACAGTATGTGGTTTCTTCATGCAAAAGGCTCTGGTCTGTGATCTGGGAGTTAGGCTAGAAGCTCTGTTCTGTAGCTGGTGGCTCACATAGGCCTTTGTAAGTTAACACTGGACAAGTTTTGTTATAACGTTAATAAAGACCTTGGGGGATGTGTTATGATTTTATTTCTGGGGATCTCTTGATTAATTAATCATACCCAGGATTCTATGTATGTCAGACTATTCCATATGCCCTCATGACTACTGCAGCTTCATTGCTTATTATCATGCTCCTCCCCCCTGCAACTTTGTTTCTCGAATAGCCATCCTGGTCTCCTATCACTTCCACCGGGATAGGGTTCACATTAGGCTCACCCACTAACATCCCTGACCTAGAAGTAATAGCTAGTCAAGCACTATTGAAAATGTGGATACTTGTCATAATACTATCTTCCCAATTGCAAAGGGGGTAGTAGAGAACATTATAGATTGATATTAAATAATATACATCATACCTTCCCTGAATTTATTATTTATCATCAATATTACCTTCTTATTTATTTTTAGAGGCAGCATTGTCAAATTAAAGATATCCTTTACTTTAAAAAGTGGCAATTTATTTGTTATTGTAATAAATTAGTAGAATGTGTTTTTTCTTTAAATGAACTATTTTCTCTAGAATGTTTAGACACTTTTCTTTTGGAGTTCACACTATGATATCTCATTTGCTTCTCTGGTTAATTTTCACTGTATTGAAGCAACACTGTGATATGAAGAAGGAAAAGCATTAGGGTCCAAAGAACAAAGCACCAGGTCTTAGCTGTGTCTCCTACTGGCTCAGGGACCTTGTAAGAATTCTAAACCTCTCTCTACCTCAGTTTTTTTAAATGAAGAAGATATTCTGCCTACCCGATAGGATTATTGCTTTTATTACTTAAGATTAATACAAAAATAAAATTTAAGTCATATATGTCAATAAATCTTCATTGAGCACATACTGTAAGCCAAGCTCAGTCCTAGTCACCTAAAATTAATGTGAAGCACTTTACAATAAGCTTTTCTAATATTAAGCCTTTAAATTCTGAGAAAGCTTAATTAAATTTGGCAAAAATCTAAGAAACATAATTACTTTGAAGATAGTTACTATACATAAATGTATATGAATTTCTGTTTTGACTTGGGAGAGGAGTAGCAGAAGCTGTGGCAAATAGGCCTTTTTCTCCTTGCTTTCACATATTTTATTAGGAAATTAAATAATTTTAGTTTAAAATAGTTGAGATGTTTTTTGGGATGAAGATAAACTCCAAAATGGAAGAGACCACCGATTGAATAAACATGTACTGAATGCTTGCTATATTCCTAGATGTTTTGTAGACACAATCACATTATTTGTGCTTTTCCTGCCTTCCAGAAGCTCTCATCAGAAAGTTCCTCTACAATCAGTGAACATTGTTAGACTTTTTATGCTCGTTTCTCAAAGTGTGATGTACAGGCCAGCAACATGTGCGTCACCCGAAAGCTTATTAGAAATGCAAAATCTCAAGCCCTAACTCATATCTACTGAATTGGAATCCTCATTTTAATAAGAGCACCAGGAGATCCATAGGCACATTAAAGTTTGAGAAGCATTGTTCTGGATCACAAATACAATCTTAGGCTCAAATCTTAAAACATTTCCAAGTAATTTGGTATGTTTGTTTCTATACCTCCACAAACTCCCCCCTCTTCTTCTTTTATATATATATATTTTTTTTAAGATGTTGGGGCTAGGAGTTTATTAATTAATTAATTTATCTTTGCTGTGTTGGGTCTTCGTTTTTGTGCGAGGGCTTTCTCTAGTTGTGGCAAGCGGGGGCCCCTCTTCATCGCGGTGCGCGGGCCTCTCACTATTGTGGCCTCTCTTGTTGCGGAGCACAGGCTCCAGACGCGCCGGCTCAGTAGTTGTGGCTCATGGGCCTAGTTGCTCCGCGGCATGTGGGATCCTCCCAGACCAGGGCTCGGGCCCGTGTCCCCTGCATTAGCAGGCAGATTCTCAACCACTGCACCACCAGGGAAGCCCTATATATTGGTGTTTTTTTTTTCAACTTTTCCTTTGTCAGAACAAGGGAGAACTAGCAATAGCTAGTAATAGTAGTAGTAGTAGTAATAGTAGTAGCTAGTAATAACTACCCACTCTGATTTTTTTTTTTCTTCTTCCAACTAAGATCCTAAAATGTCCAGTTTCCTATCTGTACATAGTTACCTGGGTGACCAGGTAATTCCTTTTTTCTCTTCTTGTTAAACTAACCACTGAGCTCCTTTCAATTCCCGCCCCTACCGTGCTCCTTCAGGATGGGTTGGTCTTTCCCAATGTATCACTTTTTTTTGTTTTTTTTTGCGGTACGCGGGCCTCTCACCGCCGTGGCCTCTCCCGTTGCAGAGCACAGGCTCCGTACGCGCAGGCCCAGCGGCCATGGCTCACAGGCCCAGCCGCTCCACGGCATGTGGGATCCTCCCGGACCGGGTGCACGAACCCGTGTCCCCTGCATCGGCAGGCGGACTTTCAACCGCTGCGCCACCAGGGAAGCCCCCAATGTATCACTTTTTAACAGAACCCTACAATGTACAGTTTGCCTCTCTATTCAAGCAAAACTGCTTCTCAAGTAGACATTGACCTCCTTTCCCCCCCCCCCACTGTACCTTTTAAATATATTTGATAAAGCTTAATGTAGCAAAATAATGTAAACTATGTTATGTTTAAACCCACTGGGTTCTTTTCAGGGGCCTTTCCAGAGACCCTCCAACAATACTATATAGTAAGTTGCAAGCTCAGTTATTTGTTAGACTAACTTTAATACCAGCTTGCCATGTCTAGGGAGGGGAAATAATTCGAAAATTTCTAAGACTAGCTACCTCCTGGTCTTGGTATCTTTGAAACAAGGCAAGACAAAGCCAGTATGTAATCTGCCCACTTAAGGCCATCTTTGAGTTAAGTGAAGACAAGCAAACAAACAAACCCAATATGGTGGCTTTAAAAATAAACCCTAAGTAGGAGGAATGAGATGCCTTTTACTTAGTTATGAGTATGAGGAAGAAGGTGAGTAACTTGGAATGTGGCGTTAAATTTTGAACTCAAAGAGTAAATTCTGGAGAAGCAAGCAAAGATGATTCTGTTGATTGTAGTGAACAGAGAAACAGGTGAGGGTTGGGAAGAATGGTTCATGGATTCTCTTGTGTGCTACCTGGAGTGATTCTCTGTGTTCAGGCTATATTCCTGCAGAAGGAAATCTGTGACTGATTGAAGATTGCATAGGGTGTATCTGAGAAACAAAAATATCCAAACTGAGCTTTGGTTCAGGCTTGGTATCCTTATTTAGCACTGAGTGTTCCATGGGATGGCTTATTTTTGAGGTAAGAGGTTTAATTTAACCCTTACCTGTATCACTGGGAAATCTGTTATCTCTGTTTCTCCTTAGTACAGCAGACATTATACATCAGACTAAACTAGTCTTCTGTATTCCTTCAGGTCCCATTTCTTATCTTTGATTTTGTCCCCACTGAAGGAACCTAATATGTTAATACTATCCTACCAAATAATGCCGCCAGAAAGTATTTGCCGAGCAACTACCATGTGTAACATTTTAACAGTGGGCATTCAGAGAGTTTCTTTGGGAATGTTTACATTATAGCTAAAGAGATAGGTCTATAAAACAATGTACAAGATAGTGTGCCCAGAGAAATTGCATTATACACACATTTAATTCCACTATAAGTTTTTCAGTGGAGGGAGGGCCATGAGGAGGGAAATACATATAATTAAATAGTTCCATTCATGGAGAGCATATGACCCAATGAGAACATACAGTAAGAGAAATGGACCTGTTGTTCCAAGTTTCCATATTTCTATTATGATGGTTTTCTCAGTGTGAAACGTCTCCTTGAGCTGAGTTTGATAACGAGCTAAGATTCTTTCTTTTATGGGTGATTTAAGAGTTTTAAAAAGGTTATTTAGACTATACTAGATTTTCACTTTACCCCCTGACAATCCTGTAAGGTTTTCCCTCCTAATGCCAAAATGTCCCTTGCTGTGGGAGATTAGAAGGGTGAAGTGGTTCCCTCCTGGAAGCTGGGACAATTTGAGTTGGGTCTTAAAAGAAATATAGACTGAAATGTCACAAAATAAAATCTGGGGTGTATTGAATGAATAAATGGATATATAAATGAGTTAACACCTGTGGCTAAATTAGACTCAAATTATTTTTGCTTTTAAAAGCATTTCAGTTTAAATAATGAGTGTTCATAAAAACCATTTAAATCATTTTCCGGGTACTTCAACTTTTCTATTTATTCCAAATAAGCATATTTTAAAGTTGTTTTCGTGCCATTGTTACCGAGTCTAAGCTCATACTGCTCGCTGCACAACAGGCCAATAATCGAGAGAGGAGTTTTGGGGGCAAGGAATAACGACTTTATAAGGAAAGCCAGCAAACTGAGAAGATGGTGAGCTTGTGCCCCCCGAAGAACCATCTTGCCTGCGTTAGAATTCAGGCTTCTTTTATACTAAAAGGGGAGGGAGTAAAGTCAAACACTTCCTGGTTCCCATCAGTCTCCGGAGGGGATGTGTTCATTTCTTCCTCCCAGGAGTCATTCACAGGTGAGCCTGGTCGGGATGTTTCCTGGGAGCTAAACAAAGGTATTTTAGCTTAACGCTCATTACCTGGGAAGCAGGGTTCCCAGAGATGGGCCATTATGTATAATTTAAACTTACAGGGAACATCCCTTTAGTGATTAACTTATATCAATATTAGAATACAAAAGGTTCTTCCCTATTACAGTACCATATATGGCATCCTATAGTCTAAGGGAACCGAGTCCCTATCCTCCTCTTTCCTTTCTAAATAAGATGTTTTAGGAATGTTTTAGCAAAACCTAATTGCTCTGGGAGAACAGATATGTAGTTACAGATACAAAAACACTTGCTATTACTGTTACCAGTTTAGTTGTGTTTGAGCAGAAAAACAGAAAAATTAGGAGCAGGAATGTGAATGAGATTTACTTTTCAATGTACATGTTTAAGTATATCTGGAAATTTGTACCACATGCACATGTGAATTATTACTATTTTTTTAACATCTTTATTGGAGTATAATTGCTTTACAATGGTGTGTTAGTTTCTGCTTTATAACAAAGTGAATCAGCCATACATATATCCCCATATCACCTCCCTCTTGCGTCTCCCTCCCACCCTCCCTATTCCACCCCTCTAGGTGGTCACAGAGCACCCAGCTGATCTCTCTATGCTATGCGGCTGCTTCCCACTAGCTATCTATTTTACATTTGGTAGTGTATATATGTCCATGCCCATGTTAATTATTAAAATAGAAAGTGGGGGGGATCACCTAAGCTGGAGATAACATAACACTTTCACATACTCATATGCTCTGTATGGTTACTTAAATTCCAAATGAATAATACAGACCATGATTATTTGGTAAGGAATTATTATTATTATTAGACATGGTATGTGTAAATCAGAACATTTATTTTTACACAAGTTTGAAGAATTGGAACGGAGACACATTGGAGTGTGGAAGTTTCAGAATAAAATGCTCCACTAGGATAATGGATGGAAACAGAATAAAATGGGTGAATTGGAGAGATATGTACCAGGATGAGTCATCAGGCACTTTGCTTGATGATGGAGAGAAGAAACTTCAAGCTTTCAGGTGTGGACCCTGAGCAAAATGAGAGTGCCACTGAGAAATAAGAAATTTCAGAGTTAGTTCTAGGGGAATGGTAATGATTTGGGATTTTAAATAAAATAAGCAGATTGTGGGCTAGGATATTTAAGTAGCATTTCCTCAGGGTTTTGTTTGCTGGGTTTTTTTTTGTTTTTTTTTTAACTTCCAATCTTTATCAAGCCTTTTTAGGCCCTAGGTTTAATTAGTTAACCTGGTTAGGTATTAGTTAAGCAATATGGTAATAAACTAATTATGAATAAATGTTCATTGACTGTTGGTCTTCTTACCCAATTTGCGTTTTAAATCAAGGCTTCAATCTTTAGCACAATAGTAATAAATATATATGCTTGAAGAAAAGATGGATACACGTTTAACTTATTTTACAATCTGTCTAGATCTAGCCTGGAGAGAAATCACTAAATGTACAAATTGCTTCACTCAAGGAAACATGGTCAAAACTTCCTTCTTTGTTTCCTTTGCTTTTTTGCTCTACAAGGTGTGCACTGTGGGGCATATAACCTAGTTTTACATTGTAGAACCAATGTCCAGCTGCCCTGAATTTTTCACTTTTCCTGAAATGTGCTGTGTCCCTTCATTACTCCTTGCCTTTGCACATACTGTCTGGACTAATATTTCACTACTCACTGTAACTTCTTACCTTTTCAGACTTCTCTGCTTTCAAGATTCGGTTCAAATGTCCCTGTGGGACTTTTCCTCACTGTATTCATTTCTGCAACAGATTACCATAAACTGAGCAGCTTAACATAACAGAAATTTATTTTCTCACAATTTCGGAGGCCAGAAGTCCAAATTCACAGTGTCAGCAGGGCGGTACTCTAGAGCAGCGGTCCCCAAGCTTTTTGGCATCAGGGACTGGTTTCGTGGAAGACAGTTTTTCCATGGACCGGGCGTGGGAGGAGTGGGGGGAAGGGCGTGGTTCAGGCGGTAAAGCAGTGATGGGGAGCGACAGGGGAGCGATGGGGAGCGACGGGGAGCGGTGGGGAGCGACGGGGAGCGGTGGGGAGCGACGGGGAGCGATGGGGAGCGACGGGGAGCGATGGGGAGTGACGGGGAGCGACGGAGAGCGGCAGATGAAGCTTCGCTTGCTTGCCTGCTGCTCACCTCCTGCTGTGCGGCCCGG
>NW_020185316.1:249696-302755 GCF_003031525.2 Neophocaena asiaeorientalis asiaeorientalis | reverse complement strand
CGGGGAGCGGTAGGGAGCAATGGGGAGTGACGGGGAGCGATGGAGAGTGACGGGAAGCGATGGGGAGTGATGGAGAGCGGTGTGGAGTGATGAGGAGTGGTGGGGAGCAACGGGGAGCGGTGGGGAGTGGTGGGGAGCGACGGGGAGTGGTGGGGAGCGATGGGGAGCGATGGGCAGTGGTGGGGAGCGATGGGGAGCTATGGGGAGCAATGGGGAGCAGAGATGAAGCTTTGCTCACTCGTCCACTGCTCACCACCTGCTGTGCAGCCTGGTTCTTAACAGGCCACGGACCAGGAGTCTGTGGCCCGGAGGTTAGGGACCCTTGCTCTAGAGAGATTCCATTTCTTGCCTGTTCCAGCTTCTGGTGGTTCCAGGTGCTTCTTGGCTTGTAACTGCATAACTCTCATCTCTGCCTCCTTGTCACATGTCCTCTGTGTTGGCGTCTTCGCCTCTTCTGTCTCTTACAAGTCATTGCATTTAGGGCCACCTGAGTAATCCAGGATGTTCTTCAAAGACCCCTTTTTTCAAATAAGGTCGCCTTCACAGGTTCTGGGTGGCCATATCTTTAGAGAGGCCACTATTCAACCCACACAGTTCGTTCATTCATTCATTCATTCATTCATGCAGTGTCTATTGAGTACCTAACAATCAGTTCCTCCTGTTATCCCATGTGGCTTGATTCATCTCTCTGTTTTAGCACTTACATCACTTACATTACATTAAATTTATATATTTACTTCTGTCCCACTGGGTTGGGAAGTTCCTTGATGGATAATATTTGATTTATCTTTTCTCATTCCTTGAAAATTGAAAGCTCTGGTTCATTGTCATTGTCTCCAGACACTACTTCTTGGTGATCATAATTTTTGATGATTTAAATAACTGCCAATATACTAACCTTTTGGCTACTGAGTGTCCTTTCTTCTAATGATCTTGTCCTCTGTGTTCTCTCAACCATTTACTCCATGGACATAGACCTGGTCCTTATTACAAATAACTGTGACTGCTCCAAAATCTGTTTCTAGCATAGCATCTCTTATGATCACCATCTACCATTTTTGCCGGATGCTTCTTTTGAGAACTACTTCTTAACAATTCCTTGACATCATGCATCCTACCCCCCTTTCACTGTTGCTCTCAGTCCTCATAATTCTCCTTATCTAAGCAGATTTACTGCCAATCATTGTAATCATTCTCTTGTATCCTCTTCTTTTGTTTTGTTATATTCCCTTTCTTTTTTGCACCATTATGTTTTTTTCTTCTTTTCTTGGTCCCATCGGTATAGTAATGAGCTCTTATTTCTCCCATTAAAACAAAGTATCTTTGTGAAGAGATTTTTTTTTCCCCTTCTGCTGCTCCACTTTTTTTCCCTTTTATAGAATGTCTTTAAAAGGACTGCCTACATCTGCTTTCTTCATTTCTCTCCATTCTGCTCTCATTTGAATCTACTGCAACAGACTTTCACCTGTGCCACTTCAACGAAACACTTCTTATCAACGTCCCCAATGATCTCCACATTGTTAAGTGCATTGTTCAATCCAATTTTGGGTCTTCATCTTAAATGACTTGTCAGCACCATATGACAGGATGATCACTTCCTTCTCTTTGGAATTTATTTGTGCACTTGACTTCCAGGATAGCACATTTTCTTGTTTCTTTCTTCCCTTCCTGACCGGCTGCCCTTCGTTTGTCTCCTTTGCGGGTTCCTCCTCATCTGCTCCCGTGGGATCTCTAAATTGCACCAAGGTTCAGTCCTTAGCTCTCCTCCGCTTTTCACCTCTACTCACTTTTTTTTTTTTTTTTTTTTTTTTTTGCGGTACGCGGGCCTCTCACTGTTGAGGCCTCTCCCGTTGCGGAGCACAGGCTCCGGACGCGCAGGCTCTGGACGCGCAGGCGCAGCGGCCATGGCTCACGGGCCCAGCCGCTCCGCGGCATGTGGGATCTTCCCGGACCGGGGCACCAACCCGTGTCCCCTGCATCGGCAGGCGGACTCTCAACCACTGCGCCACCAGGGAAGCCCTCTACTCACTTTTTAAGGTGATCTCACCAAATACTGTGACTTTAAATATGGAAATTGCTCTCTTCATCCTGAGCCTCTGTCCTGAGCTGCTCACTCATGTATCCAAGTGAATCCTTGACATCTCCACTTGGACTTCTAAGACGTATCTCACACTCTGAGTTGAGCTCCTGATCTTATTCCCCAAAGTGGCTTCTCTGAAAATTTTCCCTGTCCCAGGTAATGGAAATTCTGTTCTGGAGTCACCGTTGATTCTGATCTTTCTCTCATATCCCTACCTAAACTGAACATATACTATTGGCTCTAAGTCAAAATATATCTATGATTTGACTACATCTTATCCCTTCCACTGCTACTGGACTAGTCCAAGCCACCATTGTTTTTTTATCTAGAGTCATATACTGTGCTCACTGCTGTACCTCTTTCTGTCCTTCGACCCGTGCAGTCTGTTCTTGATACAGCAGCCTGGGGGAGGTTGGGGGTGGCTGTTAGGTGTGAGATTATGTTCCTCCTCTGCTCAGTTCCCTCCCACAGCTCCCATTTCCTTGGGGGGAAAGCACCTTACAAGGCTCCACTTAATCCGGGCATCTCTCTGATGTCATCTGTAATTTTGTTCCTGTGTTCTCACTTTGTTCTGGCAACAGTGGCCTCCTGGCTTTTCCTCCAGCACATTAGCTGCTACTTCAGGGCTTTGATATTTGCTCTTTCCCCAAGGAAAGAATACCTTTCCCCAAGGTAGCTTGCAAAGCTTTGCATTCTACCGTAATGTCTTTTCTGACTTCTTCATTTAAAATTGTGCCCCGGGCTTCCCTGGTGGCCCAGTGGTTGAGAGTCCGCCTGCTGATGCAGGGGACACGGGTTCGTACCCCGGTCCAGGAAGATCCCACATGCCGCGGAGTGGCTAGGCCCACGAGCCATGGCCGCTGAGCCTGCGTGTCCGGAGCCTGTGCTCCGCAATGGGAGAGGCCACAACAGTGAGAGGCCC
The DNA here is from genome assembly GCF_003031525.2 of Neophocaena asiaeorientalis asiaeorientalis. Lineage (NCBI taxonomy): Eukaryota > Metazoa > Chordata > Mammalia > Artiodactyla > Phocoenidae > Neophocaena > Neophocaena asiaeorientalis. Next base: position 299,753 of record NW_020185316.1, on the reverse strand, counting down.
GCGTACCACAAGAATAAATAAATAAATAAAACTAAAATAAAATAAAATTGTGTGCCCAGCACTCCCTTCCCAAATGGGGAAACAAAGAAACACTGGTAAAGAATGACTCTTGTAATCTTTTATAGCTAAATCTAAATGGAGAATAATGATATGACTGGGAAATGCAGCATTAGTATTAAGAACCAATTCTTAAAACAAAATTGCATTCTGTAAAGGAATAAAAGTACAAACTTAAAACTAAAATTACAAACTATATCAGCATATCTGTTCTAAGAATACTTAGTAATTGCTATATTCTTGAAGTTGGGTCTTCTGATTCTAAATTTCCTTATTAACCAATTTTCTTCCTCCTTTACTTTCCCCTTTTCTTACATACTTACTGCTCCTCTGCTTATTTTCTTCATATACACACACACACACACACACACACATATGAATAAACAATTAGTATATTCTTTCTGTCCTCTAGGTTGTTTTTCTTTAAAAGATATTTAAAACCAATAATGGCCCTTTATGGAACAATGTTTGTTATAAATACTGAGAAAGATGTATGGCCATTTATAATTATATCTTACAGTTTTACACATAGACCTAGCTTTGAGTCACTTTTAATTGTATTTCTGTCCAAACAAATCTGATTTAAAATCTTTCTCGGGCTTCCCTGGTGGCGCAAAGGTTGAGAGTCTGCCTGCCGATGCAGGGGAAACGGGTTCGTGCCCCGGTCTGGGAGGATCCCACATGCCGCGGAGCGGCTGGGACCATTGCAAAAAAAAAAAAAAAAAAAAAAAAAATCTTTCTCTAGGTTATTATGTGTCAGATATCTTACTGAAGTCAGATATAGTTTATGCTTCTGATTTTTTTTTTCAACAGCAAACTCTCTATGCTAAAGAAAAAAAAAATCAGATTAGTCTGGCCTGGCAACTTCATTAGTTCCTGCTATGTTCTCTGAATAATGGCTCATTATTTCTCTACTTGTTCTAATTCCTTTAGAAAGGATGACACAATAATTTTTTTAGTTGTTTTAAATATTTCTTTCTCCCCTTCATGCTCCAAATTCGTGTATTTATTGCATTTAGCTTGATTTTTATAATTGCAGGATTGCACTCGTCTCCTAACCATGCACACATTAATCGCACAAACTAGTTCATAAATATCAATACCATTCTTCATTAAGTAGCATATATTTAAGCACAGTGTTGAAGAGTTGAAGGTAAAAAGCTGGAAATGTTACTCTGTCAGGAAGGCGGGGCAACCATTGTGGAACCACATTTGATGATATCAGTGGCGGCAATAGTTTTAGAGATAATTTAATCTATAAAGTAGAAATGGGAATAAGTTATTTCTGCCATTTCCCCCAATTTTTATTTTAATATGAAAGTTTATTCCCCTGCCTGATATTCTCCAGGGGACTTTTTTTTTTTCTGTGCAGAGTTAACAGATTTTTATTGTTTTTGCCTATTTAGAAGAATCCAATTTTCAACTCAATTCTACATGTTTCCGTATATTTCCACTAAGAGTTCTAGTTATAGGGTGACCAGCAATCAGTTTGCCCAGGGCTGTCCCAGTTTTAGCAATGAAATACCCACATCCCGAGAAATCTCTTAGTTCCAAGCAAACCAAGATTGTTGTTTACTGTAGTTCTGGGTACTAACATGTGCTATAGAAACCTGGGAGTAGAGGTAAGCAGACTACTATTAGCACTTAGTTCTTAGATATAAACTTTTGTTCTTTTTAAAGCATGCTTATGGTAGGAAACTTGCTAAATAAATGATGAAACATACAAAAAAGCATAAAAGTCACTCATAATCCTACTAATTAGAAGTGAGTTTCAGAACCCTGTGGTGACTTCTCCATCTATACATATTTTCTGGCATTGTTTAGATCCTACTATATTTTGCATTGTTCTCTTTGGTTTTATTATAACACAAGCATTTGTTTTGATGTTAACATTTCTTTGTAAACATAATTGTTGATGATTGTATAATATTCCACTGGAACATTTTTGTATGTTTTTTTCCCATTTAAGAAAAATTTTTATTATAATTGACTTACAATCCTGTGTTAGTTTCTGCTGAACAGCAAAGTGTATCAGTTATACATATACATATATCCACTCTTTTTTAGATTCTTTTCCCATGTAGTTCATTACAGAGTATCTCCAATGGCTTTTTTTTTTTTTTTTTTTTTTTTGTGGTACGCGGGCCTCTCACTGTTGTGGCCTCTCCCGTTGCAGAGCACAGGCTCCGGACGTGCAGGCTCAGCGGCCATGGCTCACGGGCCCAGCCACTCTGCGGCATGTGGGATCTTCCCGGACCGGGGCACGAACCCACGTCCCCTGCATCGGCAGGCGGACTCTCAACCACTGCGCCACCAGGGAAGCCCCAAGTGCTGTTTCCTTTTAATGCTCCCTCACACCTGCCTGCGCCAGTTTTATCTTGGCTACTTCCTTTTCATTGTTGAGATACCTATCTAAAATCCCTTTTTTTGTTTACTTCATAGTACTTATCACCTTTTAAAAATGATTTTTTATTTACTCTTTTACTTTCTGTTGCCCCCCAAGAGTTGTAAGTTGCATGTCTTGTTGACTAACTAACTGACTGAACAAATAAAGGAGAAAAAAGAGCCTCTTGCCTGTGCACAGAGGGGACTGAGTGCACAGAGGTGAGAGGTGGAATGCACCCTGACTGATGGTTTGTATAAGAAGTGAGAGGTGAGGCTGCACCATGGCTGGGATGGAAACTGAGGGCAGGGCTGCCCGGGGAGATGAAACAGCAGAAACAGAGGTTAAGGAATCTCGGAGAGCATCATGTTTTTAAACATGACAGTAAAATAATCATATTTGTGCTTTAAAGAATAGCTCCTAGGAGGGTTGAGGGTGAGTGGGGAACAGTGTAGTAGTAGGAGAGTCAATGAGGAAGCTGCTTCGGTAATTCAGGTGATTGATGTTAAGGGGAGGGACTCAGGGAGTTCCAGAGGAAATGAAGAGAAATGGGACCAAAGGTGAGTCATGGGGGGTAGAGTTGGGTCGTCATGGGCACTGCTAAGCTACAGTCTGCAGGGCAGGTGGGCGGTGGTCTGACTGGTAATTCTCTGGTCGCTGGATGCCTGTTATTATCCAAGAATGAGAAGAGAGAGTATCAGGTATAATCAGATCAGGTTTGGTGTGGTTGAATGTGATGTATCAGTGAATTATTCCAAGTGGAGATATTCAATAAAGAATATGTGTTTGGGTCTTTGGGAGACAAAAATCTGAGTCCTGATCAAGGAAGTGAACGTGAAACAAGAAAGGGTGAGAAAAGGGAAAGGAGGAGAAAGTCGAGGCTGAAATCCAGATAAGAGAAGGAGAAACACCTTGATTTTTTCTCTTCACTCTCTAAATACTTCTTAGTCACTTGTGCTGTATCTTCCTCATCCAAGATGTCTGGAAAATCAAGCTTTTACCACTTTGCCCTCAGCAGTTGTTCCATCACTTCTTTTTGCATTTGATTTGCAGTTGCTTTCTACTCCAGACAGCTGTCCTCAGAGCAGCCTAACCTCAGCTCTTTAGGTGGATGGTTGCTAACATCTCAATCTAAAAACAGACATATCGGGTCACTTTCTATTGCTACTCTAAGTCAGTTACAACTCTTTCTTGCTATTTCCATCTTCCAACATTTTGTTAACCATTCTTATCTTTTCTTATTCTTTGCCATTTACACTTTTTTGTTTCACTTGTTGTCATTTTCATGGAGTTTTGGTGGGGGAATTCATCTCCTGTAACTTCTTTTTAAAAAAGGGATAATAATTTTCTGGATAATCTTACCTTCTCCGATATAGTCTTTTGATGAAATCTCTGATAACACCAAGGTTCTAAGCAGTTTAAAAGTACTGATATATTATTTTATTTAGCTTTCTCTTTGTAAAATAGGATTTGTGTGTTTCTGTTATGTGACATGGACTTTGTATAGTTTCCCTGATTTAACCATTCACAGCAACTCCATTAGGTGTATATCCTATTACTCCTATTTTATAGAAGAGAAAATTGAGGACCAGAGAAGTGAATTTCTTTGCCTGAGATTGGAGAGTAAATAAGCATCATATTTAAGTCAAAGCTTCTGATTCCCGGGCTTCGCTGGTGGTGCAGTGGTTGGGAGTCCGCCTGCCGATGCAGGGGATGCGGGTTCGTGCCCCGGTCCGGGAGGATCCCGCATGCTGCGGAGCGGCTGGGTCCGTGAGCCATGGCCGCTCAGCCTGTGCTCCGCAACGGGAGAGGCCACAGCAGTGAGAGGCCCGCGTACCGCAAAAAAAAAAAAAAAGCTTCTGATTCCGAAGTCCGTGCTCTTTCACTATATGCCATTTTTTTCCCTTTGAAATAAATGTGTTACTCTTTAAAGATGAGTAATTATTTTATTAATTTAAATAGAGATTCATAAAAGTAATTCTAAACAAGACAGCTGCACTTAAGATTGAGAAGAGAGTGAAAAATACAGCAATGCTTTTGATACCCCTCCAACCTCACCCTCTTTACTTAATGTTTAAGACCATTAATCTTGCTCTCGTTTCTATGGGTTTTAGTAATGAGTTTCCCTGTTCTACTGCAGTGTAGTCTGCTTTCCCAATATTTTATCTTGATGTCTCTTGCTCATCCTATTAACAAGATACTGGGAGATATCACAAAATTGCATAAAATTCTGAAAGCCTGAAAGAGCTATGTGCCAGTAGGCTCTTTGAGTTTGTGGATAATATAGAGGCAAAGTAGTTAACAGAGAAATGAGTAAAATTTACTTCCATATGATGAAGTGGAAAACACTCTAAAACCAGAATGTTTGAGAAAGGCAAAAGATTTAAATCAAGTTATACAGAAAGAATGAATAAAATATTTTAAGCGTATTTAAAACAAAAGTGCATAAATGTCAATATAAAATTTAAAATATAGTGGATTATCCATGGGTGACTTTTATTCATAACTTAGATGATAAAACATGATGTTCTGATGTGCTTATTACATTGACTGATATTTATTACAGCTATTATCCAAGTAAGAGCTTAAGTACTATTTTAAAAGGAAAGTTTGCCCACTATAAGAAAAAAAAAAAAAGAAGAATGGCAAATCCTTTTGTCCCTTAATTCCCACTTCCCAGTCCCAAGCTTGACATAGTATTTTGTTATGTACATTCTTGCGTATACCAAGTATGCATATACTTGATTTTGAAATATGTGTATACTTGTACATAAGCACCCATATGTCAAAATGAAATTATGTTGTATGTGCTTCTCTGAAACTTTTCTGGTGTATGAGAAAAGGTTTAAAGTGAGATGAATACTGAAAATACTGAGAGTTTACTTAATTGGAAAAGACTATCACTGTCTTTAAGATATTTTTCAGTCTTAAAACGTACTCTGTGAGTCTAAAACAACATATATTTAAAGAAAGTAAATTTCTTAGACAATATCTTGAAGGAAAGAGATAGTAAAAATATAAGGTGAAGGATAAGTGACCTTTTCTTTCTTTTTATTAGATGTTTGGCATTTTTAAAGATTATTATCAGACGGTCAAGACACCTCATATTTTCAAAATGGAGAAAATCGGGCTTAAAAAGAGCTGACATACAAAAAGAATCAGGGCTTTAGCTAATGGCACAACTCATTAGTTCAACAATATGAATTAAATGTGAAAAGTACTAATGCAAAATTAGACTGCATTCGGAGAAGTGAAGTTGGTAACAAGGGAAGATGTTATTTCCTAATCATCTGTAACTGACAAAACATGTCTAGTAGAAAATGGTCTGTCCGTGAAGCCACCTTGTTAGATGAACATTGACATTTAAGGCTTACAAAAAGGAGTGCAGCCCTGATGGCATTCTACTGGAAAACTATGCCACGTGAAAACAGATTGAAGGAATTCAGGGTGTTTAGTTTGTTAAATAAGTTTTGTTGGTATGGCTACAGACAAAATAAGGACAATGGAATTTAGAGAAAAGCAGGTTTAAGCTCAGTAGAAGGAGGATAAGAACCTTCACTTAATTGAGTGCCTACCCTGTGTCAGGTAACCTAAGGGATACGGTATGCATATAAGGTGGAATTGAGACTGAGTTTTCAAAAAGAAGGAGTAATCACCAAAATACCATTCAGACAACTGACTGGAAAAAATATATTTAACTCTTTACTTCATGTCTCACTGTAAAAGAAATGTAAAAAGTATAAAATATTAAGGAATTAAATGTAAAAAATTCTATGTAAATACACAATTTGTATAGAATTACAGCTGGTCCGTAAATTAGGCCCATTTTAAAGCTAAGGCAGCTGAGGATCTTGAAGGCTAAGTAATTTGCATTATAAGGTTAGAAAACATCAGGTTAACCCCTGCTCTGACCCCAAAGCCCATATTCCAACTTCCATGATATGATCAATAACATAGCAATTAGCCCAATACAAAAGTATTATAGGTAACCCAGTAAGCTGGTGTAAGAGCTTCCCGAGCCTCGAGGATTGAGACAAAATCTGGAGTACCATCCAAGCTGTTGAAGTGATTCCAGAAGAAGTAGGGGATTGTGTGAGCGATCTCTAGTATTCCCTACAAGTCTAAAATATTATTGTTTTAATGCTCAAATAAATAATGGTACAGTAACTAGAACTTCTAAAGTATTTTATTATTAAAGTGAAACTCAAAAGCATGCAATGCTCAGAGCTATTAAAATGTACACACTACTCCCCACCGAACCTCACATGCAAACAAATTTCGGTTCAGAGTGATGACTGTCCCAATATATTTTATCAAGTTGCTTCAACTAGGTCTTTGAAAGTGATCAAAAAGTGTTCATATTTTAAGAGATGAAATAGTGAGATAATCATATTTTCATAGGCATTCTCACAAAAAGTCTCACTGTGTAAGAAATTATGCTACAATACATGTTCATGAAAGGTAGATGGTAGAAGTGATTAATAACGTCATTTTAGAATCCCAGGAAAGTGATATTTTGAGACTGTGTATTTCATATTACATGAGGATAACATTAATATAACAATAAATGCTCAACAAAAGCTTTGTGTTAAGATGTTTCTTACTCAGATTTCTTTATTCTCTTTCCTAAAGTAACATTTTAATTCAAAGCCATATTTAATTACATGGGAACACTTAAAATTAGTCATGATTTGTTTTAGTATATTCATGTATTTGCCTTACATTAAGCATATAGCCAAATAATATTCATTTAATAATTAATGTATAAGTTATAAGAATTTCTAGTACTTGTATCAGCTATATCTAAAGAGGCTTGAGTACACAAGATTAACTCTGAATGTAAGATAAATTAATAATTTGGTTGCAGTATATATGATCCCATATGGTGATAAATGTTATTATCTAAATAAGCCAAGATTATGTTCATCATTATCACTTGAAACATCACCATTCCTACAAAATTTCTGATGATATGTGAAGTATTTACTTCTTAAAATTTTCCTCTGTTTACATTCTCTTTTATATATAGAGTCTACTATATATACTTTTTTTATTGTTACTTCTCCATGGTATTAAATATTCTTTGGAAAAATGATATTTGATAGCTACAGAAGATTACACATGTATTTTATTATAAAGTCATTCTCTTTCCAAGGCTGAAATATAAACACAGTACTTATAGCTATCATCTCTATTGTGCTTATTTTGTGCTGGGAGCTGCTCTAAGTCTTTAGAGATATCATCTTTAATCTGCAGAACAAATTCATAAGTATGTGCTGTTTTTATCCCCATTATACAGATGTGAAAACCAAGGTACAGGGAGGTTATATATGATTTGCCCCAAGTCATGCAGCTGGGAAGTTGTAGAGTCTGAATCTGAAACCAGGATGTCTGGTTTCAGAGTCCTAGCTGGTAACCATCATGCCTGGCATTTTGCCTTAAAATGTGAAGTGTGATAGACATCTAGGGATGTACAATTTTTACCCATATCTTAGGTTTTGTTTTTTTCTGAAAAAATTCTAAACTTTTATAAAGATCTTGACATGTATTGCCAAGTTGTTTTTCAGAAAGGTTGCATTAGTATATACCCTTTCAAGATTATTCCACAGATTCCATTTTCCTGTATCTCCTTTAGTAATAGATCTATTAATTTTGTTAGTTTTCCAGAAAAAAATTCTACCAATTTGCATTTGTTGCTTACTTTGGAGGATATTAACTTTCCTAGCTGTTTTACTAGTTAACTATATTTCTTTTGTGAATTATTAGTTCATTCTATGTCATGTTTTCCCTATTGTCATGTTTTCCCTATTGAGGTGTTAGTGATTGAAAAGGTTTATCTTCATCCTTCATTAGAATATTATGTATTCTATAAATAGATATAATTTTTTTCTTTTGAGATTTTTCATAATGTACTGCTTTTATGCATAGAAAGGCTTTCTCTACCCTGGGATTAGCTATTTATTTCAGTATAATCCTTTTTAATATATTTATATTGAATTTTTAAAAACATGTAACGCTTTCATCCATTTAGGTTATATTTGAGTTTGTAGTAAGCCTCTTGTCTCAGAAGCATTTCCTTTATCCTTTCTTTTATGATGTTACTTTTCTAATATATGAAATATATACACACAAACCACACACACACACACACACACACACACACAGTCTCACTCATTCACACACCTGCTCATTTCTTTGCTATTTTATCTGTTTAGAATTCAGTATAACATAATGAAAAAGAAAAGGTCACCAGAGGCAGACTGCCTTTATTCAAGTCCAGATCCAATGTTTATTAGCCACACTACTATCGCCTGTGTTTCATTCTCCTTATTTACTAAATTGAGATAATAGTACCCACCTAAAATGGTTCTTGCAAAGATTAATAAATTAATCTGTGGAAAGCACTTATAATGGTGACTAGCATAATTCACAAGGTGTATTATAGTTTTTTTTCCTTAAATTTTTGATGGATTATATTTGATTCAATTTACCAGTAAAACTATCTAGGTATGCATTTTGTGTGTGTGTGTGTATGTGTGTGTGTAATGTCTTTTAACCAAAAAAGCCATTTTAGTTTATTTAATGGATATATTATATTTATTTCTCAGTAAATTTTGATAGTTTATGCTTTTCAAGGAATTTGCCATTTTGTTGAAGTTGTTGAGTATTTCCCACTTAATTGTTTATAACATTCCTTTATTAACCTTTAAGGTCTGCAGGATCTGTAGTAATACTACTTCTTTTATTTTTGATATTTGTAATTTCCCTATTTTCTCACTTTTTTCTTGATTGGTCTTGATTAATCTTGGAGTTCACTGATTATTTACTATCCTGTAGCCACTTTGCTGAAGCCCATCATAGGAATTCTCATCTTCATATTGTGTGTGTGTGTTGTAGGATTTCTATTTGACTCTTTTTTATTGTTTCCATTTCTCTGCTAAAATTCTCTATTTGTTCATGATTCTTATCCACCTTTTCCTCTAGATCCTTTGGCACGTTAGCCCCAGTTATTTTAAAATCCCTTTCTGGTAGTTTCAACATCTGGGCCATCTCTAGTTTCAGTTTTGTTGCCTACTTTATGTCTTGACAGTGGGTCATTTTTTCTTGCCTCCAGTTTTTCTCATGAACCCCAAGCAGAAGTTTCTGGGAAAGAGCTGATGAATGGGTGTGTATTTCACACACACACACACACACACACACACACAGTGGAATATCATTTTGCTGTAAAAAAAAAAAAAATGTAGCCCTGCCATTAGTGACAACATGGATGGACTTGGAGGGCGTTATGCTAAGTGAAATAATCTGGACACAGAAAGACAAATACTGTGTGATTACACTTATATGTGGAATCTAAAATAGTCAACACATAGAAGCAGAGTAGAATAATGGTTGCCAGGGGCTGGGTGGAGGGGGGACTGGGGAGATGTTAGTCATAGACTTTCAGTTATGCAAAGTAACTAATTGTTGGTGATCTACTGGTGATCTGTTGTACAGTCTAGGTCCTATGATTAAGCATTGTATACTTAAAACTTTACCAAGAAGGTAAATCATATGTTAAGTGCTCTTATCACAAAAGGAAAGGAAAACAAAGGTGGCGGGAAGAAACTTTGGAGGTGATGGAGAAGCTTGTGCCATTGATAGTGACGATGGTTTCATGGGTGTAAACTTATCTCTAAACGCATCGTGTTGTATACATCGGATATCTGCAGTTTTTGTATGTCAATCATAAAATGAGTTTAAAAATTGTGTGACAACATGCACTTAAATGTAAATTTTTAAGTTCATTTTTTAAGAAGAAAAACAATGAACATGATATTTAGAGTTACGTATTGATTCAGGTAAAGCTTTATATCTCATTTTAATAGATGGAGAGTTCAGATTCCTAAAGGGACAGTGGCATTCTTAGGCCACACAATGAGCAAATTGCAGATCTGCAAATAGTGTTCACACTGTCTGACTATAGTCTTGACACTTATCACACTGCATCGTGCTCCCACAAAATTTTATTAGCACTCTAATATCCTAGAGGTTGAGTTTGTAATATGGGATCTTTTAAAACGAGTTCATTAACTTTCATAACCTTTTCAGTGAAGTAGTTAAAATGGAATATTTTATTTTATATTTTTCTGGAAGGGATTGACCTGTTGAAATTATCTTAGTGACTCATGTTCAAATATCCTATGTAATAGTGTCTTGTGGTAGATAAGTTATGCTCAATCACTGTGCCCTATATTTCCATCTACTCCTTATACCTGCACCACTGGGAAGTAAAGAAAAGCTGAATCATGACCCCTCTCTTCCTCTATTCGTTTGTGCATTTTTTACCTTAAAATAGCCATTTACATTTTTATGATATGGGAATTACATAATCATCAAAGATAGGATAATAATGAGGATTTGTAGATGTGGCCGGTTGGTGTTTATCTGTGTAGCTAAATCTTCAATGATTTTCAAAGGAAGGTAATTATTTTGTAATTGCAAACTGGTTTGGGGTAAAACTCGAGAGTATATAAGGTTGAAAAGAGAAAGAAGTTCCAAGGAAAAGGGAACTTATCCAAAAAAATCAGTGAGTAGGGACATCTCTGGTGGCCCAGTGGTTAAGAATCTGCCTGCCAGTGCAGGGGACAGGGGTTTGAGTCCTGGTCCAGGAAGATCCCACATGCCACGGAGCAGCTAAGCCCGTGAGCCACAACTACTGAGCCCATGTGCCACAACTCCTGAAGCCCACGTGCCTAGAGCCCGTGCTCTGCAACAAGAGAAGCCACCGCAATGAGAAGCCCACACACCGCAATGAGTAGACCCCGCTCGCCGCAACTAGAGAAATCCTGTGCAGCAACAAAGACCCAACCAGCCAAATATAAATAAATAAATTTATAAACAAAAAAGAATCACTGAGTAGAGAATTTATCAAAATCTAATGTAATCAGATCAGGAAAATTTGGGGATCTGGAAGCACAGTAATAGAAATTGCAAGATGAGTTGACTGGCCAGGGATGGGCCGGAGGAAGCTAGAGGTTTGATCACACATTCCAGACATACTGGCAAGAGTGGAGCCAATAAGAACAACATTTTATATAATAGACTCTCAGCTTCCAGAAATCTTTACTGTCACAGTTGTTATAGGGTGAAATACAAATGGATTTTCCAAATGTTAAATAGATTCATGAAAAATAAAAAGGCCCATAGTGGTGTAAATGATCACTAAATACATTATGTGGATTACCTGCATTAGCAAATATTTTAATAAGAGAATGTTACCTGTGGGATGGTTAACTTTATGTGTCAACTTGGCTTGTCTCTGGTGCCCAGATGTTTGGTTAAACATCAGTCTAGGTGTTGTTGTGAAAGTATTTTTAAAATACGATTAACATTTAAATCCACAGACTTTGAGTGAAACAGATTACTTGCCACAATGTGGGTAGGCCTCATCCAATCAGCTGAAGGCCTTGAGAGAGAAAGAAAGACTGAGGTCCCCTGAGGAACTGGAAAGTCTGCCTCTAGACTGCCTTTGGGCTTATGCCTGCAGCACCCACACTTCTCTGGCTACACAGTCTGCAGCCCTGTCCTGAGGACTACAGACACGTCACCCTCACAATTGTGTGAGCCAGTTCTTTAGTACAAATCTCTCTCTCTCTGTATGTGTATATAGCCTATTGGTTGTGTTTCTCTGGGGAACCCTGACTAATACAATACGGATAGCTTATTTTTAAACAGTAATAAAATAAACCTGTCACTGCTTGTTATTTTAGGGTTGTTTAACAGATATACTACAAATTTGTGATTTTCTGTAGAAATGATGATTTTTTATTTTTGGTAACTATCAAAGTTATAACCAAAAATCATTATAATTTAATGATTGGTTATTTGGGCATTTTAATTAGTTTTTTTAAAATTAATTTATTTTTACTTATTTTTTTAAAACATATTTATTGGAGTATAATTGCTTTACAATGGTGTGTTATACAGTCTAATTTTAAATTCTAGTAGTTATGTTTATATGTAATAAAATATAATTCTTTAATTGATATTCTTGTGAAGATTTAAACCAAGCCCCCAAACTGAACTGTAACGATGATTAATTTATCCGTTGGCACCTGGAACAAGGCCAAACCACTTCTTTACGTTTGGCATCTACCCTGCTGTTTCTCTTTTATTTTTCTTCATGTGAATAAACAAGAGAGGTTTGGTTTCTAGAGTTGTCGGTTTGGCAGTGTTTCATGAAAACTGAAACCAGTTCAGGAAAATTAATGTAATACCCAGTCTTAACACAATGCAAACCTCAGTGAGGCTCCTCTTCTTTTCATTTCGGTTCCACAATATTCAAGGTTGTTGTAGGAATTGAACCTGAAGCAACTTCTGGAATGTGAAAGAGAAATATAAGCGTATGCCAAAGAATACTGCCGGTGCCTTTTTATACCAATAGCTTAGTTAGATGTAAGTGACATCATAGGGAGAGAGAAATACTGTTTCTCTCTCTCCCTCCCTCCCTCCTCTGTCAGCAAAGAGTGTCTCTTGTATACTTTTGTCCATAACACTGACGTTTAACTTTAAAAACCTGTGTGGTTTCAGTACGAATCAAATATAGATTTCCTCTATAACTGTGCCTTCTCTTGTCAATGACATATGACCTTTTTTGTTGTAGACTAAAAGAAATGTCAAATAAGGATCACACAGTTTAAAAATTTCAGGGAAACTACAAATAGAGGCCATCTTTGAACATTAAACAATCTGTAAAATGAACTGTTAAAGGAATGGTTTCTCAGGTCCTTTAAAATCCATTTCCCCTTTCTCAGCACCAGCATTTTGCCAATGAGAAAACCAAGGCTCAGGTTTTACAGTGTGTTAGTCACACAGCTGGGATTAGAACCCCTACAGCTTTGGAGTCCTGCTTAAACACCTTGTCTTTGACGCCTCACAGCTGAAATTCTCAATTTAAAGACATTCCCTGGAATAGCTTGTTTCTTTATGCTACCACTTAATTGGGGGTGGTGTCATTTTTTAATCGATGTATTGTGGTCACAATTAGCATCAAGATATCAAAATTTCACTTCAGCAAATGAAGAGAACTTACCTATGAAGCGAAAATAAATAAGCTCAGTCCGGGAAGCTTTTAATAAAAAATAAATTTCTATAGCTCCCAACCAAACTAATTTCTAGAATACGTAGACTACCTTATTTTTCAACGGGAAATATTGCTAATTATGTTTTGTTTGTACACTGTCTAAGGGCTTATTTTCTTTAGATTATTTTGCCTACTTTCTGCTTTACTTCCTCCTGGGCTACACCAGGGAAGAGTTAGTTCTCTGGGCCTCACATAGGTATCGCTTGCTCACTGCTACAGCCAGGAATCAGCCATTGCTGCTAGCTCACAGGCCTGAGGTTCTTGCCTCAGTTTTTAGAGGCAAGAACCTATATTCATCCTGTCCTGAACGCATTGGCTTACCATGGTATCTGATACTTAGTAAGAGTCAAATAGGTAAATGACTGTTTGTTTAGTTAAATACCTGTCCCCATTTTCTTTAAAAAAAAAAGTCAAAGCAATGGAGATGACATGTAAGTCCACCACATTACTTATTTATCTTTAAAAAATTCACTCTTGTATTACTGATGAAAAGACGTAATTTTACTGTTGCTGTCAAAGTCCGGTGTGCAGATGCAGATTTTGAAGCTCTGAGGCGTAGTACATAGAATGTCAGAAACATATGTATTAATATTTATGTGTATAATTAACATCATCTTTGCAGCCTTCTCTCCCTTTTACGTGTACAGCTTGCTTGTGTATCCAAAGGAGCTATATTTCTTTCACTTGGAAATAAAAAGTCCATAGATTTAAAGGGATTTTACTTTTTTCCTTCAGAAACATTAATATTCTGTCAGGGAATATTCTTTTCTAGAGCACCTTGAAAGATTTAGTAAAGATAATTGTGCAATCAATAAAATACTTAAAGGGTGCTGTTCATATGTTAATGTTTTACACGCCTTAATGAATTTTACATGTTATTTGGTACTGAATATTAAAATCCACTGGGAGTATATACCATTCTTCAAGTTATATATAACTTTGGGAGCTTATCAAATGAACTATATTAAATTTTAGCATCAGCAAAACCTGTACTTCTGAAATTGTCTTGATTTCTGCCTTATTTTTTAAAATCGTGGTTATTACAGAACTGCAAACTTGAGAAATAATGTTATTATTTGCTTTTTATACACTACCTTTCTCTGACAGTTCTCTGTGGCATTTTTACTGAGATATGGGATGAAGTGAGTAAGGTTACTGCAGTGGTTAGCGTGGAAAGGAGCAATGGCATGTGTACTCAGAAGTTCAGTTATTCAGTTGGTGTTGTCTGAATTTGTTCTCAGTGTATGAGCTACTTTTGATTCAATATGAATAGAGCTCTGGGTCCATTTTTCACTTCACTGCAGTTACTGTAGAGTTTCTCTAACAATAATGAGGCACTTAGAAGTTAACAGGATTGTACCTTCAATCAGCAATTTAGGTAAGGGAAAGTAAACAATATATATATATGGCTTACAATCTTTATTACATTAAATGACCTAACCTATTTTTGGGATCAGGAGAAGGGGAACACCAAACATATGTCCTCTATACCGCAAGATGCAAAAAGTTGAATTTATATAGCAAGAAGTAGGGTCTTCTACAGAGAATATAATTAGCTAAGAAGATAGATTGGGGGTTGAGTACATAGTGATGATGAAATGGGAGGATGAGCTGGAAAATAATTTCCCCAGTTCATATGAAAAAGTATGGCCCTTCTAAAATTTTGATTTAGAGATTCAAAATACTATGTGAATTCATTCATTTGGAGTAGGGGATGGAGTGGAATGGGGGAAGGAAGATTTTTATACATACCTATGTGAGATATGCTTTTGAGGCATCTTTTAATACTGTATCTAAAATAGTCATTAGTTTTCCCAACATTTATTAAACTCTCTTGGGTATACTCTGCTAGACATTGGGAACAGAAAGATGAATTTGATTTGCCCTGAGTTGAAGAAGCTTGCTACTTTCAAGGAGAGTGGTGAGACAAGAGATAATCGTAACCTCACATTATAGAATGCCAGCGTGAGTACTGGTGTGTTGAAATACAGAGAAGGCAATGCTCATTTCTTCCAACATAAAGGAAAATGGGAATCAGAAATGTAATATTGTCTCAGACGCTGGTTAGAAGAAGCTAGATTCAAAGATTTAAAGCCCAGAAACCTAGGTTTTATTTTTGCCTATATCTTAGCTTTATATGATTGACAGGGAGTTTTGCCATTTTAAAGGGGACTGAGAACTTGTCAGATGAAAACAAGTCTTGATGTCAGTGGCTACAACACTTGGCCTTTTCATAGTTGCTTTTCTTTGCTTGATGTGAGGATTTTGAGAATAATGAATCCAAGCTGATTTTATTATCATTATATTTTAGGTATAAAATATCAATGTAATTAGTATACAGAGGGTGAAACTGCTTTTTGGTTCACAGACTGAGACATTTTGTTTTGGTTATCCATGTTTAACTTGTCAGCCAGCTTAGACATTTGTATATTTTTAAAATTTTATTCATGCCTATCCTGCTTTTCTTAACCATTGAGCTTCATGTTAGTTAAAATTACTTTTAAAGTTACTTAAAAAGTAACATATTAAGATGTATACATTATTTGATTTTTCTCAGTTTTACCAAATTTATCTCAAAGGGAAAATAAAGAAGAGGAAGTAAAATCATTTAAAGCACAAGCTTTGGGATGACACCCAGATTGAAGCTGCGGCTGCCTTAATTTCTAGCTTTGTGCTTTGAGAAAATTCATGTCTCTTGCTTCAGTTTTTTGTTTTGTAAAATGGAATACTGGTTGTTAAAGGAGAATCAAGGTAATGTTTGCCACGTCCGTCAAAAGTAATCATGCAGCTAGTTTTAATGACAGCAACAATAATAGCATTGTTAACTTGATATATAGATAGATAAGATGATAGAAGGTCTGAAAGATGTAGAGGGTAGTTTTTCCAGGTGTTAAAAAAATATACTCTTTATTCTGATTTCTCTCCATAGTAGCCAGGGTCCCGGTGATTTTCCATTGGAGATTTAGGCTTTTGAACAAGATCCTGGCTACTTCACTTTTATTGTCTTCTACTATGACCTCATGTTTCAGAGTCCCAGGTATGTCTGAGCAGGGGCTGTGGCTCCTGGCTTTGCATCCTTGACCTGGGTCCTGCTATAAACGTTAAACTTGCCTCCATCTTTTTCCTCACCCCGGTTAGGGACACTGATAGAGACACAGTGGGTAGGAATTTTGTGAGCAGGGTGATGTCGTCTTGGCAGCTTGAAATCAGCCAGGTGGGAATATTTACACCGTGATCGGCAGATGCTATAAATCAGGGCTTTCCTGTTTCCCAGAATTGGTTTGACCTCTAGTGTAGGACCTCTGACATCAGTATTCTAACATTTGGGGCTGGGGTAGTAGTACATGCATAATATGCCTTCCTCATTTTAAAAAGAACAATTCCATAAAAGTCCTAAATTTTCCTCTAGTGATTTCACCTTTAGCTTTATCAGCCACTTCCATGGCAAAGAGCCATGGAAGAGCCTTTTTTATATCTCTTTATCCTATTTAATAACAGACTGAGTGCACGCTGGCATTTGTGAAATCCCGTGCATTTAATTTACTACAGCCCAAATCAGACCATGATTGTTCTAGTCTTCAAGGATGTGAGTCACCAAGGGAACAAGATATTGGAATCTTTAGGTTGCCTTTTTTAAGTAAAGGTAAACTTTGCAGCAAAGATTTCATTTCACTCATATGAAAATGTTTAAAGTTTATGGATATAACTTCAAAATAGGCCATATACTTATTTCTGCTAATTGATCATATTAGCTCTTATTTTGAGCATAACGGTGGACAGTTCTTTGGAACCCTGGTGTGGATAGGTCTTTAAGAGATTCTAGTTTGTGGATTATCATTCCGACAGTAGCTCCTTCTTCCTGCTGATATTTAATTTCCCAAATTGTCTACATTTAGGGAGCTATTGTAGAACATTTATCTTTGGTTCTTCAGTGACTGTTTGCTCCAGCTCTGAAGAATGCCCCTGGAAGAGTGGTCTGACTGAGGTAAGCTTCACAATATCTTTGAGTCTTGATGATTTGATTTAGAACTTAAATGTAGTTGTAGCACATTATATTTTAAGTCTTATTTTGTGGTATTGAAGTTTGCACAAAAATGATTTACAAATAGTGTTCCCTTGTATCACTCTAAGACAGCTTGATACTTATTGAATAGCTTCACTTATCCACTTCACTGAAACCTTGAAATGACTTTATAGAAATCATCTTGAATAAAGCAAAGATCATAGGATTTTCTTTTTCCCACGAAAGTTCAGTGCTAACCTAATGACTTTCTCTGAGCTACTTGGAGGGGGAGGGAACTGGCTATTGGAGAATAATTCTTGTTCTCTTTTAAAACTCACAAAGGGATGGTACTTGTTAGTGTAAGTGTTGAAAGCTGTTACCCTAGGCTCCTTTAGGAACTCATCCTTCACTTGTGGAAGAAAACAGAGGGGGATGTGTCATTACTTGGTACACTTGTAAAATGTTAGAAGACAGATGTCTTTATACTCAGTCCTTATTCAAAGCGTAGCTGTGTTTATGTACTTGTCTTTCTCTTTGTTCATTATACGAAAGTAGCAGCTTGAATAGAAGCTGTGCAGAGTGTACGCTGAATAGGAGCTGGTATGTGTGATTAAACTTTAGAGGGTAAATACCTTGGATCAGACCTTTCATTTTTACTCAGTTTCTCTATACTTCGTCATTCAACTTGACGTTTTCTTGTACTTCCAGATTGGGGATGGTGGTGGAAACACTTTGTCTCATTCTTTCCCTGAGTGTCTTAGAAAGACTTTTTCACTAATGAGACTGAATGTGTTACTTGCAGCAGCAGGATTTTGTCACAAAAACATTTTTGTGAGGATCCAGCTAACTGCGTTTTTCTAATCTATTCAAGCAGTTATTGAGCATTTAATGATTTGGCATGGGAATCAGGTAAGTGATTGTAAGACACTCAATTAACTCCTTACTGGAAAAAATAGAGGGGCAGATCAAGGAAATTGACACTTGAGTGAAGAGTTTAATATGATTTTGACCAAAAATCCTGAATATTCATTTTATACAAGCTATTATGAAAACTCCGCCTGAGAACAATTAAATTGCAAATGGTCTTGAAAGGGTAATAATTCAGCATTTATATAATCCAGATGCAGGAATATGCTCCAAGTTCAGCCAACCAGATGATTCTAAATGGAGACAAGTACCAAACTGACGCAAAGTTGAAAGTATATGAATTGTGTTGCTAATTGCATCTTCCATCTAATTTATTCAAGTACTTATTTTCATTTTTTGTCAATAAAGTTTCTAATGATTAGAAACTTGAAAGTCTTTGTGTCCCATGGAACTTTGTATATTCATTTACATCAGTTTTTTGTCCATTTGTTTCAACTGCATTGTGAGTCATTTTAGGCTTGATAAAATTAGTAGGTAAGAAAAAAGAAATTATAGAATGGCACTTCTTACTAAAAGATTAATAATATAATGGAGAAGAACAGAAAAAAAGTGTGTGTGTGTGTATATATATATATATATATATATATATATGATTAATAAGTTACTAATGGAGAGGGAAATTGAAGAGTATGGTTGGTCAGAATAACTCACATATTCTGAAAGGCAAGAAATTATAAGAATCCAGAGTTAGATGGTTAGTCTGTGAATGTATTGGAAAGATGAAGATCCTTGAACTTTGATTTGAAGCTTGGGAGGGGAGAAGAGAACCATATAGGCAGATTTAAAAGCAGGAATGGGTATGGTGAGTGCAAGGAAGAGCTAGACAGGGGCTGGCTGTGAGGTGAGAGTAGCCAGGTGATTTCTCTAAGACATTGTGCTTCCCGAGTCCTTCTTGTTCTTTCCAATTTATTTCTGGTGATTTTCAAAGAACTGTTATAATCATCAGGCTGGAGAAAATTAGTTGAAGGGCTGGAATTATCATTCATAGCTCTGTTTTTATTTTCTCTGTGGGTCAGCTTATATTCTGGAATAAAAAACCCACATAGTAATCTGTAATTAAAAGTGCCCTTAGTTCCCATCTGTGAACTACAGTTTGGGGCTATATGAGGAATACAAAGTCTGACAATCTCAGACTTTGACCTTGTGGAACAAACAGTTATGGGGAAGACATATTAAACAGTGGTAAAGAGTGCTATGCAAGAGAACTTACAGAGGGTCTGGGAGCCTGATAAAAGGGTAACTGACTAACGTGGTCAGCAAAGAACTCCCCAGGGAAGCAAAACTTAAACAGGTCTATGAATGCAATTGAGTAACCTCCATAAATCTTTTACCGAGCACCTGCTCAGTACAGTAGATATTAATGTAGAGGGAATTAGGGACTTGAATCATGTATGTGATTCTGAAATCAAAGATTTAGACCCCCCTAAAACGTATTCCTTTCAATTCTGAATCTGAGAGTCGACGTCTAGAAAAGTGCAGCTAACGAAAATGGGCATAAGGGATATTTCAGGTGAAATATTCTCTATGCTTTATTATTTTTAATGAAATAAGCAGCTTTTTTTTTTAAAGCTGCTCCCCTCTGAGAATTTGCACTGAAGCATAATAATACAGTTACTTTTGTGTGAAAAAGAGTAGTCTGCCCTGCTGAGATCTCAAAGTAGCTTTTGTCCTGAGAAGCCATTATAGATTATATATTGCTCACCTAATGTTGGGATCCTTCATGATTATATATTATGATTTAAGTATAAATTAACTGTGGAAGAACAGAAGTTATTTTCAATTATTAAAGTTGAAAACCGAACTGGGCATGTTCCTTTTCTCTCCCTTATTCTTTCCCTCTCTCATTATTGATAGAAACCCTGTGTATATACACTTACATACACACATATAGTAACAATAAGCTTATGACATAATTCCATATTTGTGTACATTTTTCCATATATTGTTTTATCTTTGCTGTTCACTGCCTGTGCAAACCTTGGCAAGTTGAACTGTTGATGCCTCAGTTTTCACATCTGTAAAATGGAGACTAAATGACTTAACAACAACGTAAAGTACTTTGAGTGGAGCTGGCATGTATTTAGAATTCAAGAAATGTTAGCTCTTGTTATGGCAGTCCATGCTGAGAGAGTTGATTCTGTTGAAAATCAAATTGCTAAAATTAAGCACTCTTTGTATTAGAACCACTCATCATAGAGAAAAGAATGATGGCTTAGTAGAGAATTATTGAGGGGATTTGCAAATGACGTGTAACTCCCTGCAGTTATATCATTTGGAATCTGGAGGGTTGTGTCATCTTTAATTCTTCCACCAACCTCATTACCCCTTCTAATAAATCACTGAGTCCCGGCAATTGTACTTCCTCAATTTCTCTGCAGTCCTACTTTTCTCCATGCCTCAGTCTAAGCCACCATCGTTTCTTGGCTTGGTCATTGCTTTAGCCTCTAGACTCTTACACCCATACCTGGCTTCCATTATTCTTCATAGTATATCCAGGATGCTCTTTTACAAATGCAGTTCTAAGTATATTCAACCCACTATTAAATCTACTGTGTTTAAACCCACCCAATGGCCTTCCATTGCCTTTAACAGCAAATCCAAAATCCTTTAACTGGCTTATAAAGATTCTGCGAGCTCGTGCAAACCATTTCTTGTTTCTCAGACTTCATTTTTATCTCTGACCTCTCCTGTCTATTCTCAGTGTCTCAGGTTTATCACATTTCTCACGCCCCAGGAGCACTGCATCTGTTAATTTCTGTCTGAAATTCTCTCTCATGCTCCTCTGGCAGAGGTTACTTATGATTTAGGGCTCAGTTTAAACATCACCCTTTCCTCAGAGAGCTCACTTCTGACCATCCTAGATATGATTAATTCACCTTGCGTCTTGTACCCTAAACCTTAATTTCTGTGAGTTTTTAAGTGTTACAAGTTTTATAAGTTTTTATGAGATGGCAGGTCCTCTTATCTTGTGTTGTATTAGGAGGGCCAAGGACTGTGTCATGTAGATAATTATGTTCAATTGCCTTTTCCTCGTGTCTGCCAGGAGAGTAAGTGATGATTTAATACATTCTGTTTATGTCTAACTAACGAGACTGTTATATACCCACTAAATCATTTATTTATTGATATGGATAATTTAAAATAATTACTAAATTCTTGTTGAGTACCCAGTCCCGTGCGACACAGTGATGATCAAGAAAGAGACACAGCCTCTGTCCTCAGGAAACCCATTTTTTTTTTTTTTTTTTGCGGTACGCGGGCCTCTCACAGAGGTGGCCTCTCCCGTTGCGGAGCACAGGCTCCGGACGCGCAGGCTCAGCGGCCATGGCTCACGGGCCCAGCCGCTACGCGGCTTGTGAGATCTTCCCGGAGCGGGTCATGAACCCGCGTCCCATGCATCGGCAGGCGGACTCTCAACCACTGCGCCACCAGGGAAGCCCAGGAAGCCTATATTTTAATGGGAAGTCGGGCAGTTAAACAGTGATGATGATTGGACATACCTGAAATATCAGGGAAATGCAGGGGTCTCTGGAGCTGCTTGACAGAATGGAGTAGGCAGATCCCATCTACAGGCTTACTGAATAAGTGGTAAGAGGGGGGCTATCAAAATCAGACATATCTGAATGTGGATACTTACTCTGCTTGCTACCACCGTGATTGTGGAAGAGCGACTTAAACCCTAAGCTGCAGTATCCATCTACAAAATGGAGAGCTTACTGTTTTCCTCAAGGCACTGGTGTAAGAATAAAATAAGATAAGGCATGTGACTCATCTATCACAGTGTTAAGCATGTAGAAAGTTCATGGTTGCTGGTGTTATTTTCTGGAATCATGAATATTTTTGTATTCGATTAACTACTTTAAAAACATTTTAATGGCTGCATAATGTCATTATATAAGTTGGCTACCATTTGCATTTTAATTTCTCCGATTAAATATTTCCCCTTTTTGTATTATTACAAAAAAATACTTTGCTAAATTTTCTTGAATAGGATGTTGCATTAAGGACATTTGAAAATTTGGCCCTCCATGAAAACGAGAAAATGTCTGGCAAAAATTGTCAGAATCAAAATTTTCATAATTTTGGAAGTTAACCAAAGGTTTGCAGCAACCCGGGGAGATTTATTCAAGAAATGTTACTGCATCTCGATAAGAACAGTGAACTTTGTGGTATTTTAACTTTCTTAGTCTCATCTGCTGCTTTCTGCCTCACATTCGTGGTTTTGAAGGTAGCAGAACAAAGCTAGGGCTCTTTCAAAGTCTCATTCCCACATAGTTATTATTTGATTTGTTTTTTGGTTCCCTGGAAGACACCACTGGAAACACTGTCTTTCACCTGAAGTTTCTTGTTACAGGTCTGGAGGCTAGAAGTTGAAATCCAGATGTCAGTAGGGTTAGTTCCTTTGAGGGCTGTGAGGGAAGGATCTGCTCCTGGCCTCTCTGCTTGGCTTGTAGGTGACCGTCCTCCTCTGTTTCTTCCCATTCGTTTCCCTCTATGTGTGTCTTGTGTTTAGTTTTCACTTCTTTTAAGCACACCAGTCGTACTGGATGAGAGCTCACTCTAAAGACCTCATTTTAACTTGATTACCTCTAGCACTAAAAGGAAAGGACCTTATTTCCCATCGATCAAAATCTGTGTCTTGCTCACTATTCTAGGTTTGGGCAATTCCTTTTCTTGAAGTATCTACTCATACGGACTGGCCACCTAACTTAGGTCATATTCCCACCCTGGAGCCACGGGTGGGGTACACGTTCATAGAGAGTTGGAGAGGATGTTCCCAGAGGGTGGATACAGAGCAGTGACAAAACTGAAAATAAAAAAGAAAAGAAAAGAAAGAAAACAAGACACTAAGAAAGGATGATGTATACTTCATAATAATAAAGGATACAATCCATAGTGAATATCTAGTAGTACAGAATGTGCCAAATAGAAGCGTCATACGTGTAGCAATAAATTAAGATAAAATATAATAGAAATAAAGATTAAAAAGTAAAGATAGGGCTTCCCTGGTGGCACAGCGGTTGAGAATCCGCCTGCCGATGCAGGGCACACGGGTTCGTGCCCTGGTCCGGGAAGATCCCACATGCTGCGGAGCAGCTGGGCCCGTGAGCCATGGTCGCTGAGCCTGCGCGTCCGGAGCCTGTGCTCCGCAACGGGAGAGGCCACAACAGTGAGAGGCCCGCGTACCACAAAAAAAAAAAAAAAAAAAAAGTAAAGGTAAAAACATAACAGAAGTAGCAAACTGATGAGTTGTGGAACTATTATATAATTCTAAGTGCATAATGGAAAACCTGGAAGCATTTGCTTTAAAATCTGAAATAAGACATCTTTCTTATGTATTATATACCTCCAGTTAATGTTTACATGGAGGCACTAATTAATACAATAAGACAACAAAAATGTAAACATGTATTATGTTATTTGCTGGAAAAAATGTTACACGAAGCTATATAACTGAAACCTAGATAATCCTCTGTTCTTTATTAAATGGTGCTACGACTAAGCAAAAGTAACTTAGCTGCACCTTCCAAGAAATTATACGCTACTACTGGAAGAAAGACTGTGAAACAGCCAAACAATTGACTTATCAAAGCCAACAGCTTGCCTCTGACGATTCCCTTCAAGATCCTTTCCCTGTTAGTTCACCAATCTAAAGAAACTCTGTGTCCACTCCCAAACACTTTGCAACTTTTTTTTTTACATATATCCACTCTTTTTTAGATTTCCCCAACTCATATCTGTTAAGAAACTTAGTAAGTTTACAATTAGCAATTTTGATAATACTGAAAAATTCCAAAAAATGTATGCTATCTTTAGTCATGTGCTATTTAATTATTTTTTTCTGTAAGGGTTTTCTTTTCAATGCCAGACTACTTTTGCAAATACGCCAGAGACGTTTAAAGATGCTCTTCTTTGCTGTGTCTGCCAAGATTTCTGTGTTTTAGAAATATTTTAGTTTCCTTTCAATTAAACAAGCAAAAATCAGGCAGTTTGTCTGGATAAATTGGAAAAAAATGACCAGCAAAATTAGATGAAACAAGGTGGACCGGTGCCAGGTCACGAAGGACCTTGTAAGCCATATTAAGGATTTATGACTTTGACATAAAAGTGGTTGTGAAACCATTTAAAGAGTTTTATTAAGTTATCCACTTTGCATTTAAAAAGAGCGCCCTGCTTAGAATTAAGAAAGAATTGGAGTGGATAGAGTGGATTCAGGTAGACAAAATTTGCAGGCCATTTTAGCTGTCATGACAGCAATGATCTTGGGTTAGACTAGAGTGAGGACAGAAGAATGGAAAATACTCGTGGTCATAAAGAGATAAATGGCTAAGTTTGGGATGTGTGGAATGAGAGGAAAGGAGGTGAGAGAATGATTCCCAGGTTTCTACCTTGAGCAACTCGGTGAATTTTCTAAGAGAGCAGTAACCCTGGAGGAGTAAGTTTGGGGGAGGAATAGAGATGAGGGCACTATAGAAAAAAATAAGCTCCATCATCCTGTGAAACATCAAGTTAGAGATGTTTAGGAGCTATTC
The DNA here is from genome assembly GCF_003031525.2 of Neophocaena asiaeorientalis asiaeorientalis. Taxonomy (NCBI): domain Eukaryota; kingdom Metazoa; phylum Chordata; class Mammalia; order Artiodactyla; family Phocoenidae; genus Neophocaena; species Neophocaena asiaeorientalis. The sequence goes on along the minus strand of NW_020185316.1, from coordinate 274,728 downwards.
ATATTGGTCTGAAACTCAGGATGTTATCCTGGAATGGAGATAGATAACAGAGAGAGTGTACGCATAAAATTTGATCTGAAACCATTAGAATCTATGATCTTATCTAGGGGAGGGTATAGAGGAGAAGAAAAGGGACTAAGACAGAATTCTCATTGAAATCCAACATATGAATCACTACACACACTGTCTGTTAACAGCTTTTCCTCTTTCAAGTAGGAAGTTGGACATCAAAAATTCATGGAAACAAACACAACTGTACTACATCTCTGAAGGTTTTTTATTATTATTGTCACTATTATTTACCATTTTAGCTTCCTAAATGGTATATGCAGTTAGGAGTTTTCTATTAGTATTACTTGATGGACTGATACATCAGTACCTTATTGACTTATGAAATTAATTAGGTAGAGCTCAATAAAGCCAAAGTTAGATCTTTTCAGACTTCATCAGACAATCTGGAAAACAGGCAACCTGATTAGATAAGTGGATTTAAAGAACTCAGAGAATGAGACTTATTGATATTGAATTAAGCCTACTATCTCCCAGGGAAACATGTTTTAACAGTTGATGGTGGACTCTAATAAGATTTGTATTGTTTTATATTAAGGGAAAGTAATAGTAATGTCTCCAATTCAGAAGAATCTGAAAAGGAATAAAGGAAAAGAAGGGAAGAAATGACAATAAAAGTATTGGTACAGAGTTTAGGAAACACTTAAACGTTCACTGTGGATGTTCTGGTTGACAGGAAATATAGTGAAAAGAATACACATACTAGTGTCAATGGGCACATCAAAGTCATAGCTGTAGTTCTGCTATTAGAGAGTAGGGTGACCTTGGATCAATTTCTCTTGGATCTAGTTTTTTTTTTTTTAATCTGTGAAATGGGGCTAATAATCACGTTCTGAGTCATTGTGAGGACTGAGTGGAGTACTAGTGTTTAGCATTTCATATAATGCTCAGTACATCGTAATAGTAATTCTTTTTTTTCCAATATTATACACTTGAAGCTGTTAAGAGACTAGATGTTAATTGTTCTCACCACAGAAAAGAAATGATAATTATATGAGGTGATGGAGGTCTCAGCTAATACTCTGGTGGTGGTAATCATACTTCAGTATATAAGGGTATCAAATCAACACGTTGTACACGTTAAACTTACACAATGTTATGTGTCAATTATATCTCAATTTTTATTTATTATTTTTATTTTTGGCTTCACTGCATGGCTCGTGGGATCTTAGTTCCCCAACCAGGGATCGAACCCGTGCCCTCAGCAGTGAAAGCGTGGAGTCCTAACCACTGGACCGCCAGGGAATTCCCTATATTTCAATTTTTAAAAAAAGAAAGGTGCATTCAGTCCTTTGCATTTGGCACATTTTTAATTTTTTCAGGAAGCTCTTTTTTTTAATTAAAAAAATTTTTAGTGTTTTGACTCCCTTCACCCAGTTCTCCTACCCCCATACCCCTCCACCTCTGGCAACCACCAGTTTGTTCTTTGTATCTATGAACTTAGGCTTTTGTTGTTTGTTTAGATTCCACATATAAATGAGATCATATGGTATTTGTCCTTCTGTCTGACATTTCACTTAGCATAATGCCTTTGAGGGCCATCCAAGTTGTTGCAAATGGCAAGATTTCCTTCTTTTTAAATGGCTGAATAGTATTCCATGGTACATATGTATATCACATCTTCTTTATTCATTCATCCATGAATGGGCACTTAGGTTGTTTCCGTATCTTGGCTGTTGTGAATAATGTTGTAGTGAACATAGGGATGCATATATCTTTTTTTTTTTTTTTTTTTGGTATGCGGGCCTCTCACTGCTGTGGCCTCTCCCATTACGGAGCACAGGCTCCGGACGCGCAGGCTCAGCGGCCATGGCTCACGGGCCCAGCCGCTCCGCGGCATGTGGGATCCTCCCCGACCGGGGCACGAGCCTGTGTCCCCTGCATCGGCAGGCGGACTCTCAACCACTGCGCCACCAGGGAAGCCCTGCATATATCTTTTTAGTTAGTGTTTTTGTTTTCTTTAGATAAATACCCAGAAGTTGAATTGCTAGATCACATGGTATTTCTAATTTTTGAGAAATCTTTATACTGTTTTCCACAGTGGCAAACTTAGATTTCCACCAACAGTGCACAAAGCTTCCCTTTTCTCCACATCCTTGACAACATTTGCTGTTTCTTGTCTTTTCAGTAATAGACATTCTAACAGGTGTGGGGTGACACTGTGGTTTTGATTTGCATTTCCCTGATGGTTAATGGTGCTGAGCATATTTTCATGTGCCTACTGGCCATCTGTATGGAAACAGTAATTCTTAATGGATGAGAATCATCTATAAAATAAGTGGGTTGATTCTTGAGTGCTTATGGGCTCTAAAGTTCTGTGGTTCAGTGAATAGAGAGTAAAACCTTTAGTTTAGGATGTGAGAGTAAAATGGAAAATTGTTCAGAGTTGAAAAATTATCACTGTCATTGTAATATATTTATTGTCTAATCATCCATTATATTTCACAGAACTTAGACAAAGAACAAGGAAGACACTATTCCAGTCTCTGTTTAATCTTTCAGAGAAAGGTAGACAAGACAAGGCAGAGTTTCACAGAGCATTCTCAAAATAGAGTAAGAGTTAAACAGCATGTTTCATCAAAAAGCAATATATGTGCAAATACTTGGAACAGTTTAATCCCATGTTATGCTAGGAATCCGTATGCTAACTGAATCACAAATATGTTAATTTTAGAAGGGAGCGTAAAGAAAAATGTATAATAAAATGGGGATAGCAAAGAGTAGCCCTGAGAATTCTAGATTTACGTGTGGTGGAGTGAAAGCTAAATTTCATTTATTTTGTGCTCCTTCTGCAAAGATGTGGAAAAGTAAAATTTTTGAACTTTGAATTTGAATTGAATGTTTAAAAGTTTTTGTGAACAGCATAATGGGAAACATCATTCATGGAAAAAAAATATGGTCAAGGCATGTGGTGTTTCTTTTAGTAGGAAAGCAGTTTACATTGAGACATGCTGTTTAACATAAAAGGGTTTAAATTTGAATGCCCATTAATTGTTATTACATATCTTTCACATGCTGATAAATGTTTCAGGCCAACAGATTAAGTCTAAACGATGAAGACAAATATTACCAGAAAATCATCTTGGGAAATGAAGTGACTTTAAGAATCTAATTTTATTTTAGTACAAAAAGTGTACTGGACCATTATCTTGTAATAACGTATAGTGGAATATAATCTGAAAAAATACTGAATCATTATGCTGTATACCTGAAACTAACACAATATTGTAAATCAGCTATACTTTGATACAAAAGATATACTGGCTAATTATTGTTCTAGTATTGTACAATCATTATGAACATGATTTATTATAGCCTCTTATTATTTTTAATGATCAATATTCTCATCTTAGTTATGACAGGAGTCTAGAGGAAGATTATTGGTTACCCCAGTGGTATAGGTGAGGTTTTGCCCCATGTCCTTTATTCTTTTTTTCCTAAGTTAAACAGTATTTGAAAAGCTTGCTTTACGGCACAGTCGGGTAGGTGATGGACACAGCTCTGTGGATAAGCAGCTCTTTATAGTTCTAACATGTAAGGAATATTGTATTTCGATTCTAATACACACATTTTCTTTAAAACGTTTTGCCATCTTTGAAATCAGAATATATCTTAAAATTGATGTGTTAGATTAAATTTGATGGTATATCATAGTTTAATTGGCAGAATTTTCCTTTCTAAACAGAACACAAAATAATGATGAATATCACAGTCTTGGATTCAATGAAATATGGTATCTTACATGTGTCTTGAAGAGTCGGTGTAATTGATCTGGATCATAGATGTGAGGGGAATGTGATAATCTGGGTCTGTCTGGGGAAATGACTTGGAAGTAGATGACTTCTTTTATTCTCACAAGATTGTGATGCAAATTAAAGGTTTCATTCAATTCAGCCATCATTATCTATCTGTCTCATTTCTATAAAGAGTATGAAGACAGGTGCATGCCCTGAGTTTTTGGAAGGCAGAAATAGCAGTCTTCGGTAATTTTACCTAAGTCTTAATTTTACCTAAGACTTATATTTAATAAGTAATAATTGAATATACTTATATTTAATAAGTTTAACTAACACGTAAACCCCTTGCAGGCAGGACAAGTGTATAACACTTTTACCCACACTTTAAATATATTGCATAGTAAATACCTATTAGAGCTGAATCCAATGCAGCATGCACTTAGAAACAAAACGAGTCTTCTGTCGCCTAGTTCAATTGGTACATGAGGTAAATGGCTGTCAAAAATGTCAGGAAATTTTTAATATGGTATTAGTTTGTCTATGAATTTGATAGATGAATTTTTACACTCTTTTATATGGCATTATTTTATATTTGACTTTCATATCATTTTAGAAGATTCAAGTTAGAATAAATACTTTGACATTTCTTTCATTAAGTAAAAATTATATATTTCTAATGATATGTTTTAGCAGTAATTATGTCTTCTCATTAAAAAATTTTATGAAAACTGCAGAAAGAATAAGAAATTCTCTTGTTAACTGCAGCTGGGACCAGTTTGATTTTTAAGAAGAATGAATTTAAAGAGTATTTAATATAGCCAAAGAAATTAGAAATGAATGAAATAATAACCTACAGTGATGTTATCATTCATTATAATAGAGATTTTATTGTTTTGAAGCTTAAGATTTTAATGGGGTTTGGAATTTGGGATTTCTTCAATATTTATTAAATTTCCTTCTGAATTAAATTTAATATAACCCATTTCTTACTGCTGATTATCAGTTCCCTTTACCACTACTTTTTGTCTAGTAAATAAATATTTAACCCTGATAACACTGGGCCTTCTTGTTTGCATCCTAAAACTTGGCAAAGAATAAAAAAAGACAAGAACTTTTTAATTTTTTTAAGCTGAGTTTGTTTACCTTCCAGGCAAGGATGCAGGCATATGCATGCACACACATACACACACATCCTCAGTGAAGAAATTCGTTAATTAATTTGCCAAAGGGGCAAAGTTAGGGAGTCTTATGTGGTAAAAAAAAAAAAAGAGAATTTATGGTGGATATGCTAATTAAAGCTTGAAACTTTGCTCTCTAGATAAGACAAATGAATCCACTGGTCTGTACATAGTTGGCTAAAACAGATCTTATTGTTCACAACAAATCCTTTTGCTCTCTGGTCAGGAAAGAGTCTTCCTTTAGGTCTAGTGAGGGTCTGGCGCATTCGAGTCCCCCCAAGTTCTGGGTCCTTTTATAGCTTTAGCTTGTTGGGACCTACCGTGGTGAAGCAGAACATTCACTTTTCATATCACTTTTTCATGGTGTTGAATTTAAAACAAACCCACATCTAAATCCGGAAAGCCTTGAAAAATAAGTCATTATTGAAATCGTTGAGGGGCAGAGACTTAACACACAAGCAGAAGTACTAACAGTGCTCTTCACTTGTCTTCTAACTCTCTTCAGCCCATCTCCCTTCCATGTCTCCAAACAAGAAACAAATAGCAAACTTTAGCCCATAAAGGCTCTTTTTTTAAGTTTGAGGGAAAGATGACCACGGAACAGTCTCTACCTTCCTTCCTGCTGGTAAATCCCTGTCTTTTATTACCTTTTCTAATCAAACTTTTAATTTCAAGTTACTTGTAGATTCACATGCAATTGTAAGAAATCATACAGTCAGATCCAATGACCCTTTACCCAATTTCCCCCCAGTGCTGACATTTTATGAAACTACAGTACCATGTCACAACCAGATATAGACATTGATAAAGCCAAGATACAGATTAGTTTATCACCCACGGATCCCTCATGTTGGACTTTTATAGTCATACCCACCTTTCTTCCACCATCTTTGATCCCTGGCAACCGCTAGTCTGTTCTCCATTTCTGTAATTTTGTTATTTCAAGAATGCTGTATAAGTGGAACCTTATGGTATGTGACCTTTTGAGATAGGCTATTTTTTAACTCAGCATAATTCCCTTGAGATTTATCCAAGTTGTTGTGTCAGTAGTTTATTCATTACTAATACTGAGTAGCATTCTATGGTATAGATGTCCCAGAGTTTGTTTAGCCATTCAGTCATTGAAGAACATCCAGGTTGTTTCTAGTTTTTCTTCTATTAAGAATAAATCTGCTATGAATGTTTGTGTACAGATTTTTGGGAGAACATAGTTTTTATTACGCTGAGAAAATACTCAAGAATGCAGTTGCTGGGTCTTATGGTAATTGAATGTTTCGTTGTATACGAAACGACCAAATTGTTTTTCAGAGTGGCTGTACCATTTTACATTTCCACCAGCAATGAATGAGTGATTGACTCTTTTTCCGTTCTTGCCAGCGTTTTGTGTCATTATTACTTTTTACTTTAGCTATTCTGATAGGTGTATACTGACTCTCATTTTGTTTTAATTTGAATTTCCCTTATGGCTAATGATGTTGAACATCTTTTTCATGCTTATTTCTTTGCCATTTTAATATACATTAATTTACCTTTTCTACTTACTCTCCCTTTTATCTGTTACCCTGATCAGCAAATCTGTAACTCAGCCCCCATCTATTTCATGTCTGCTTCTGAGAAGCTGCATGGAGGGCCTCCCTGTTGCCTCCGGGAATGATGATTTCTTCTCATCCTGGGAGGGCCGATGTCCAAATGCAGGACTGTGTCCCCTACTGGCCTCACAGCTGTCAGTCCTTGAGGCAGAAAGTAGAGCATGTTTTGACTCCAAACCTCTACTGCACGCTGTATGTAGGTCCAGAAAAGGCACTATTTGAACCCAGTACTGCACTAAGCCTTCTCATTTAAACATTCTTCATTTGCTCTCGACAACTGCTTGAACAAGAACATGGGAGTAAGCAATCAGACCAGGAATAAATACATCGCAAGAAAAAGGTGTTTTTAGAAGGCACGCATAACGTGCAAAGAGACGTTTCTGCTGTCAGCTAAGCAGCCTTTTATATTACCCCCAAGAAAGTTGCACAACTTCTCCCGATTGCGTTATGAATTCTGTTGTGGATTCTCAACTCCCCGAAATACAACCAGAAGAGCCTAGGGTTGGGACAGGCACAGCTAAATAGGTCCACTGCATTAGGCGAGGACACTATTCTGATGGGGTCTTAGAGTCTCAGGAGAGAGGAGTCATGGGAGCGTATTATTAGGGTTTTAGACCCTAGACTGGCTAGTTTTAAGCTGGCCTTGCAGAGTAAGAAACGTGGAAATTGATGGAGTTGTTATGTAATAGCTCTAACTTTGGGATTGGTGGGCTCTGAGAGGTCCGGCTATGGAAACAAGTCTTAATGAGCAAGCTGTCCCTCCTGGTAAGGAACGTGTTTGGCTGCCCGCAGTCTTATCATCCAGGGGTAGGTAATACCTGATGTACATAACTTGGTAATTTTGCTTGGATTCAGTATTGGTTAACGTAGAGACAGGAAGCTATACCTAGTCCCAGTACTGTTACTACAGGGAAAAGGAATTATGCTGTTTTCAGTTCTTACTTCTTTAAATATGCATAATAAGGAAATTACCCCTGTGCCAGTGGTAAATGTATTGCCTCTCACTTCCAAATTCACTCGTCATTCCCTGACTTATGATACTGGGGCCAGACCTTGTGCACCTTTCTCCTTTGTCCACTGACATGTTAAGCATTGTTAGTAGAAGGTGCTAGAAGGACACTGTAGGAAGAAGAGACTTCTATTCCTGGTTCCAGTGTGATTCTCCAGTGCGCTTGCTCCTGTTTCGCTTGGTTAGCATGCAGGACATCCAGTGACACTCATGCCCAGTGAGTTTTAGTGGTAACATCCTTGCAGGAAGCTTCCTGGAGAGTTTCTCTGACAATCCTGAGAACGATTTCCCAGTGACACCGAGAGACTCTTGCAGGCCTCAGTGAGTTCTGTTGTCCCCTTAAAAGGTGGTTTTCTTCTTGCTAGCCCCAGTTTCTAGTACCCCAGCAGACCTTCCCATCAGCCAGAAGACCGTAGCTGTTCCCTCTCCAGTGATGTCTGGATCTCAATCTTGGGAGGGGTGGGGCTCTTCCAGATTTGTTCCTTCTTTGAGCGCTCTGCCTCCGTCCTATATCTGCTATTCTTATATCCTTTAGAATTCTCTTTACCCCTTTCTAGTTAATTAGTCTCTTGTAAATTCTTTATATTGGTCTCTTTCTGGTCAAATTGCTATGTGGTTTTTGTCTTCTGACTGGACGCTGACTGATACAGAAGTGCTACTGTATTGGTCTCAGGAGATAGACCCACAAAGATTGGAATTTGGGATTGGATTGAACATGCCCTAGGATTTGAACATAATTCTGAGCACTTTGGCAGCAGAAAATGAGATGCTAGTAGCTGTTTCATGCAGTGGCATCATAATTAATCAGGTTATCGCCTATGGTTGATTTTGATGAAGAGCTAACTGCAGTAAACGCTTTGGATGCCCACCTGAGAGCAGTATTTGAACATTCTGTCTTTCACGATGGCTACAAGGACTGCGGTGTGGAATGGATTCTACTGAGCACACTGGAGTGCTCACAGAAAGAAAACGATGAGCTCAGGGCCTTGAGCTCTCAGCTGAAGTCCTGGTCTGAGAAACAGAGAGCTTTCTTGCCAGCCTTAAATAGTCTCTTATTTATTGTAGCTCCAGGGCTGATATTGCTAAAATTAAATATAAAATTGCATTGTATCTTTTGTTGAATTTTATTGCCAATTCATCTACAGTCTTCCCACATTTCTCCTTTGAAAGTTAGGGCACTAATTGGGAAAGAATGGAGTCCTGAACTTGGCATGGGGACATATGGTTGGACCCACAAGAAAATGACTGTCTTGAACCCCAAGTCACTCTGAGGCTCTCTTACCCCTGAGGTAGCTTGCCCTCCTGTGTGTGAGGAGACTACCTGTACTTGGCTTGAAAATTTTATGATAACCTTACCCGGGGAAGATGATTGAAAAGTGAGTATTCATTCTCTTCAACTCTCACCATGACCAATCCTGGTAATTTCTAGGTTCACTGCAAAGGGGGAACCTCAGGACGCGCCAGGGAGACAAGTGCACAGTATGACCCAGGGACAAATAATTTACCTACCAAAAAATGTGTGAGACTTTGCTATTGCACGTGTTCAGAACTCTGAGGAACCTGCGTAAGAGTGGATCCAAAGGGCGTTAGGCCAAAGAGTGCAGAATAAAACACTAAATAAGAATGAATTCATTTCTTCAGTCTTATTATATGAGTGTGCTTACTAGAGAGTCCAGATTTAACGTGTTAGCTTGGGAAATTACCAGGAACATAGACACCTCTATGTTTAATGCTATCAAATTTGTACCCATTACAGAGCCTTCAAAATCATCTTCCACGTAGTAACTCAGTACATATTTACTGAATTGACTTGAAATCTCAGTGCCTGACCTCTAAAACCAAACGTATTATCAAAAGAGAAAAAGAATAATGGTAAATAAATAATAGAGAATTCACACTGCAAAGAAGAAGGGTAAAAGAGATCACAGCCAACTCAAAATATTTGTTGATTTATGGATCATTAAAATGTGGAAGAGATTATAATATGAAAATCCATACAATAATGTATTCATAGTCACCTTTATAATTACATGGGGAAATTTTTCACTAAACATTTAGAAAATGAAATCAAACAAAATTTTATTTTCTAGTTGTCATACATCCAATGATTGACTATTACTTCTTACGTTTCTTACTAGTTCTTAAGTGCATAAGAATACTGGAAAGCTAAGCAGTTCTGTTCCCAGAAATAACCCAGAAACTTAAAAGGTTTCTGTGGATAGAACTATGTGTGTGAGATCTCTATTCCTGGAATCAAACTTGTCTCTAAACCATCTTAAATTTAAAAATGAAGATCACGTATTAGAAAATTTTGCTGGGAACCATATATTATTATTCATCAAAGAGGAAAAATTAAATTTCTCCATTTAAAGTAATTCTCTATACTACCTTTTATTTTCAAATATAATTTACTATGATAAATTATGTTTAGATTTAATGTTCATTGGCACAAGACAATAATAGCTAACAGTGATGATACTGTCAAGTTTTGTAAAATCCTTGTTTCTAATTTTACTTGGTGCTAAAAATTGCAAGTAACTATTTTGAAATCATGTAAACTGGCAAGTTAGTATATGGTATTACATCATGGAGGCTATATTAAGAAACTCCAGATCAACCTGTTAGTAACTGAATTTACATACACAAATGTATGCAGACTGCCTGATAATTAATGGGTAAATAAGGAAAATATAATATCATGAATTGTGGTTTGCCATTCTTTGTAATAGCAAGTTAAGAAAGACATCCTGCATCAGACACTAATGCACATCAGAAAATGAAAATAGTTTTAGGTTTCCATAAATATTTTGAATGCTGACAAATATTCCATATCTCAGACATCTTTCAGTGCTGATACTGTAATAAAGATTGAACAGTTAATTAAATGAAGCTATTAACACCTTCACAGACGTTTAAGCGGTACTCTGACTTACAAGTGGAATGACTTAATTGCTATACATTTCTTCAGTCATGATGCATAATTATAGGAAATTGAAATAATGAGAAATACATGTATATACACACACACTCTGACCCGTCTATCATGAGGGAAGTACCAAACCATGTAATCCTTATTTCTCTTGACAACACCAGCAAACATCTGTGTCTCCCTGCCCTCAGCAGGCTGTCACCTCCCCTCTGACCAGTTCTCTCCTCCACATTGTTGCTTGCCTCCTCTTGGGGATTTAACAAGAGTTTTGGCTGGATCCTCTCATCTGGACTAATGCTTAATGCCTTTGTAAGTAGAATTGGGAGCGTTTTGCCTCTGGTTCTCCTTTTCCCTCCCCCCTGATCCCAGCCACCTCCTCTTTGAGGCTTCCACAGAATTGCCTTATTTTTGGTGCCTCATCAAGGAATCTGGAAAAAGATCCATAAGCATAGATTTTAAAAGCATTTAGATGACAACACCCAGTTCCTTGCTCAAATGTATTCCTTGCCAACACTAAGACTTTGTCTTAAATCAAGGGACCTGCTTTTGGCGCTTTCTACCTTTGAATGAATTCTTTGCCCCTCCTCCCACGTCCTCACCCCTGCTTACCATCATCTTATGGTGACTTCTACTCTTAGGAGAAGATTCCATCCTTAAGCCACAGTAAATTGTGTTAACTAAATGTCAAGTATGATCTATACTGGTATGTCATGAAGAGGTAACACGTATGTTAACATATCGATCCCTTCAGCTCTTGGGACATCATGGCAGGGTCTTGTTGCATCCGGGTACAAAGAGCCTTGTGTCATTAATTGTTTAGAAGGTGAGTACTATATTATTTAGAAGGCTTATACTTTCTACCATTTCAGTTAGCATCCCTGGGATATAGATAGATATGAATAACTTAGATAAAGATCCAGCCCTCTAAGAAAATAATTGGAAGACATGAATGAATTTTAAGGTATTTGCAGAGCAATCTCATGAGCATGTAACTCCGAATAACATGGGGCAGAATAAATCATCTACACACTCTTTTGTAATCTCTGCCATCTTAATAGAATAGCAAGTTTGCTTATAGGTATCCCTGAGATATGAGTGTAAATGGAGATTAATGATGTATTTGAACTTCTTTCCAGATATCAGATATGGGCTTTTGCATTCTAAAACTTACGAGCTGTAATATTGACTTTTGTTTAATCTTTAAGTAATTTACTCATTTTCCCAATATGCTACCTTCATATTATACTATAACACAAATAAAATTCAAATATTTGCGTTTTTAAAATTAAATGAAACAATTAAAGGAAACAGACTAGATACTGATTTTTTCTAGGTCATGTTCCATTTTGATCTTTAAGTATTTATATTTTAATGAAAACCTGGGGTTTATACTTCTTAAGTAACGTACAGTTGTTAGAGAAAGTTTGAATTGTTGCTTTTATCATTTAGGATGCTTTGGGGTTTGAGTAGTAACAGAATTGTGAACTACTAACTGTTAGTACCTAAATAATAGTGATACATTATTTCATTATTTTAAGTCTAGGGTTACATGGTGCCATAGTTATCAAAGAACCCATTGCTCTCCATCCTTCTCCCCTGCATTCCTGTGCACATGGGGTTTCTGCCTCTGGTTGGCCCTCACATGGTCACAATATGGCTGCTGCAGCTACTGGCACTTCATTCTCTTATAACCATGTCTCAGGCAGGATGTGCAGTTTCCTCCTGAGCATTTCTTTCATCAGGGAGGAAAACCTTTGCAAAACGTTTCTTCAGCAGGCTGCCCATTACATCTCACAATGTTATTTTTTTTCCTGGAAACTGATGGTGTTTATCATTTCTGTTCTGAAATCATTAGGGACGATGATACTAGACTTGCCCTTGGAACCCTTTGCTTAAAGTGTGAACAATCGATTTGGTAGATGTGTCAGAGAGAGATTTTTATCAATACAAACCATAGTTAACCACATAGTTAACCACATAACTTTAGTAACAGTAAAGTAAGGAAGCATAGAGTAATGGTTAAAATTGCAAGCTTTGAATCCAGACCTTCTTGAGTTTCAGTTTTGTAATGACTACTAACTAGCTATGTGTCCTTGGGAAATTTACTTAACCTTTCTGAGTCTTAGTTTTCACAACTGTAAAAATGGGAATTATATAAAATCCAACTCAGAAATGATGTGAGGTTTGATTTAATTAACTGATATAACATTATGTGTTTTTTGAAAATTTATTTCTTTCTTTATATATTTATTTATTTTTGGCTGCTTTGGGTCTTTGTTGCTGAGCACAGGCTTTCTCTAGTTGCAGTGTGTGGAGGCTACTCTTTGTTGCAGCGTTCAGGCTTCTCATTGTGGTGGCTTCTCTTTGTTGCGGAGCATGGGCTCTAGGCACGTGGGCTTCAGTAGTTGTGTGCACGCGGGCTCAGTAGTTGTGGCTTGTGGGCTTTAAAGCGCAGGCTCAGTAGCTGTGGCACATGGGCTTAGTTGCTCCACGGCATGTGGGATCTTCCCGGACCAGGGCTCAAACCCGTGTCCCCTGCAACCAGGGAAGTCCCAATATTATGCTTAAAACAGTACATGCTCAATTAATGGCAGATATTCCTGTACTTTTACTAATGTCTAAGAGAAACTGAAGAAAATTCCAGTGTTCTCATTCCTAGAAAGTGATGGGTGTGGATTCAATCTCTGGTCATTCTAAATTCAGAGTCCCTGGTTCTCTGGACTTATTGTATCTTATTCCTTGTTGTAACTTTGCTAGCATGCTGCAGACACAGACATAGGGTGAATATTGTTAATTCATTAATTGACTGGTCATTTGCTTATAGAGAAATAGAAGAATACACTATATATAGCAAGAAGAAGAGTCTTAGATTTTGTGTATATTTTACTTAACCTTTTAAAAACCATGACATTAATTCTGCCATGAGTTTATACTTAAAGCATATGAATTTCATTGCATTTTTTGACAGTCAACTTTTGAGCTTGTAATAAAAGTTACTTTTCTCAAGCTAAAAGTTCCAAGAATATTTAATTTGGGGATCAAAACATTATTCTATATGATATTTAAAAGAAACTTTATGACAGTGTTTTGGATTTCTGAGAATATAATACAGCTTTGCAAATGAATTCTCAACTCTACCCATGTGTTTGGGATTGGCCTACTTCTACTTCAGATACACGGGCAGGGCACGTAAAGTTCTTAGGCAGACAGCAAAGAACATTTGTTCAATTTATTACCCCAGAGGAAGAGGCAATAAATAATTAGGAGAGCGGTTTGCAGAGGGGGTGGTTATTGGCAAGGAATCCTGTGCAAGATTCAGGAGGTATGAAGGTGGAAGAGAGTGTGTGTTAAGATAAAGCAAACATCTACTTACAGTCTTGATTGTTTGTCCTAGACCCCATGCCTGGCACACAAACAGATATTACCTATTATTATTTACATTATTAATGACATATATATATGTATTTTGAGGGACTGTATTCATTTCCTAGAACTGCTATAACAAATTACTACAAACTGGGTGGCTTTAAACAACAGAAATTTATTTTCTCATCGTTCTTGAAGGCAGAAGTCCAAAATCAAGGTGTGAGCAGAGTGGGTTCCTTCTGGATGTCCTGAGGGTGAATCTGTTCCATGAATCTCTTGTAGCTTCTGGTGGCTGTTGGCAGTTCTTGGTGTTCATTGGCTTGTAGACCCATCACTCCAATCTCTGCCTCTGCCTTCATATGGCTTTATCTTTTGTGTTTGTCTTATTATAAGGACATTGGTTAATAGATTTAGAGCCCACCCGCTAATCCAGAATGATCTCATTTCAAGATCTTTAACTTAATCACATCTGCAAAGATGCTTTTTCCAAATAGAGTCACAGTCACAGGTTCTGGGAAGACATATCTTCTGGAAAGTCACCATTCAACCTACTACAGACTCAAAAAGTGTGTTAATGTTTTTGAATTTCTTAGCAAAAGAGATGTAAAATTTTCATGTGAATGAGAATGACTTAGATCACCTATTTAAAGTGCCTGTCCCTGAGCCAATTCCCAGAGATCCTATCGAATTACTATAGGTATGTGCATGCTCAGGAAGCACATGGATGCTTCTGATGCAAATAAGCCTTCGATGCATTTTGAGAAACATGCTCAGAGGAGGCTAATCCTAGGAGAAGCAAAATAAAATATTTACCTAAAACTTTTTAAAAAAAATTTATTTATTTTATTCATTTTACTTTTGGCTGCGTTGGGTCTTCATTGCTGTGCGCGGGCTTTCTCTAGTTGCGGCGAGCGGGGGCTACTCTTCATTGCAGCGCGCAGGCTTCTCATTGCGGTGGCTTCTCTTGTTGCAGAGCACGGGCTCTAGGCGCGAGGGCTTCGGTAGTTGCAGCACTCAGGCTCAGTGGTTGTGTCTCACGAGCTCTAGAGCGCAGGCTCAGTAGTTGTGGCACACGGGCCTAGTTGCTCCGCGGCATGTGGGATCTTCCCGGACCAGGGCTCAAACCCATGTACCCTGCATCGGCAGGCGGATTCTTATAACCACTGCACCAACAGTGAAGCCCTAAAACTTTACCTCAGTAAAAAGGAAGGCACATCTCAGATCCATATGACATTGTACTTCAGTACAAACTTGTTAGTAGGGATTTAAGGGATTTTTAATTTTGAAAAGTAATTAGTCAGCCAAAACATTAAGTGGGTATTCTTCAAGGTGAACAGTTTTGAGAGTATATGACAAAATTAATTGAAATATTTTCCTTCCAATTTTTAGCTAGCAAAATAAATCATGAAAGCATTTAGCAGTAATTGGGAAATGAGAGGCAAATGTGTTAGAGAAGAGAATTTGGGACTATGTTTACCTTCACTGTCTCCACAGGCTCCTGTCCTCACTCTTCTGTTTTAGATCCTGGGTTGGGGTTTTTCTCAGAGCCAGCCCTGTCCCATAAGCTTACTACTCCACCTTTATAGACTTAAAAAGGCAGGTGATCAGAATTAAAGTCATTTACAGTAACCTTGGAAATTCCTTTTTTGGGGCAGAATGGATCAAGTTGGGAAGGGTGTGTGTGTGTGTGTGTGTGTGTGTGTGTGTGTGTGTGTGTGTGTGTATGTGTTTTAAAAGCAACTGTTGTAATCTTTTGTTTAGATGCTCTTTACCTGCAGCATATTTCTGGGTCTTCCATGTTGCTAATTTACTTTTTTTTTGGGTCAGGATCTTAGTTCCTGACCAGGGATTGAACCTGGGCCCTTGGCAGTGAGAGCAAGGACTCCTAACCACTGGACCACCAGGGAATTTCCCATGTTGCTAATTTAAAATGGGGTTATAGATGCCAGCTAACTCCTCGCTTCTCAGAGTGTGATCTATGACCAGCAGCATGGCCATGGCCTGGGAGCTTATTACAAATACAGAACCTCAGGCATCTTTCAGAACTTCTGAATCAGAATCTGTATTTTAACACACTTTCCAAAGGGTTTCCTGTGCTCATTAAAGTTTGAGAAGCTGAACAAACGTATTCAGTGCTTCAACAGATCAGCAGTTGCTTTTAATACAGGAGACAATCCTTGTAACGGTTCCCAAGGTAACCTTTCCCAAGTGATTTTTCAAAACTCAACCTATTGAAGTGATACGGAGTTATTCTTTTCTGTAGTGCCTCACGTACTAATCTCGTGTTATGAAATCTATAAAAATTGAGGAAAAAATTGTGTTTTATGGGGAACAAAAACTTACATCGGAACTTTAGAACTACTAGAAGAATCAAGATATGATCCTTAGTGGTGTGTAGGTAGGCCTCTAGCAAGACATACCTATATATAAAGTCCTGAGTCATATGTCACGTTGCTAGGAACAAAGTAGAGCTTTTATTGAATAATGGAATGTAGTTTTGGTGTTTTGCTACAGTATAAAGATAGGTTCTTTCTAAAAATTTTCCATGTATTTTGGCTTTAATATTGTGCAGGTTTGTTAAAGATCAATATGAACCAGAAAGTCCACCAATGCTTTTCTTAAAATCAATTTTACATAGAAAATCATGTACAATATTGTATTTCTTCTTTAAGGTAAGGTATGCCCATGAAATTTTATAACATGTAAAATAGACATTGTAAACTACTACAAATTAATATGAGTGAAAGCCGAGGCAGAGTAGAAAGCAACAGACCAAGGAATAGATAAAAATTTAGGACTTAAAAGTGTCATATCGAATTAGTGGGAAAAGATATTTTGTTCAATAAATGATAGTAGGGCACCAGCTACACATTTATGAAAATTTAGATTTCTTTGCGTCTCATATTATACCCCAAGATAGTTTCTAGATCAGTATTTCTAAACATTGTTTTTATTAACACCTGTAAAGAGTCTTTATAGATATATATGTTTTTCCTAATTCACTCTCCCTCCCCGAAAATTTAACGACACAGATATAGTCTATTTATGTACTGTAGCCCTTTGGAGAATATGAATGATTTTAATACCGAACATTTTCTGTCCTTTTCCCCTCAACAAACAATTTTGCCCCTTTGAGGGTGGTATGGCTGCAATGAGAATGCATGTCCAAGAATCTAGAAAAAGTAAAGTTTTAATGTTACAAAATAATTACAGAATAAAATAACTTAAGTAGATGTTTATAACTTTAGGGTGATTAAGCCCCTTCAAAGAAAATAATAAAAGACAAAATGCACAAAAGAGGTATTGGTGTCTCTTGATACCAATTGAAAAACCTTCTGAACTATAAAGATCATCATTGTAGACAAAACTTTCAACTTGCATCTGTCTAGATCCATGTTGACAAAGAGATAGCACCAGAAAGTTAACAGTGGTTACTTCTTATTGAGGTTATCGTGCGTTTGAAAATGTTCGTCCACACATTTTTTACAGTGAGCATTACTATCATAATCAGAAAACATTTAAAATTTATAGCTTTCTAACGCAATACCTGTGATTATGTTATTTAAACCACTCACCTATCTCAAGGATCTTGCTGTAATTTCCACTTGGTATGAGAATACACGGTTTAGAGCGGTTACTTGAGCGCCACCATTTACAGTGAGTAAACGTTAGAGCTTATGTTTGAACTAAGTAATCTCTGACTTTAGAGGTGTTACTGAATAAATCGGTCCTGCTGCTTGCCCCTGCAAAATCAATTACGTACTCATAAATGGTAGAGGAGAAAGGTGCCTTTAATCAGAATGCCGGCAATCTGGGGAGATGGTGGACTCAGCTTCTCCCAGAAACCACCTCTGAAGATTCTGCTCAGCCTTGCAAGTTTTTAAAGAGAAACAGAGAAGTAATCTCAGTTACTCATTGAGATAGGGGCTCAGAGTTGTCTCCATTCCCCACCGCGGGCAGGCTTGTGTGCAGGCTTGTTGACTCCTTGTGGCCTTTCTGTAGATGCCGTCTTGTTCACACAGTTTGTTCGGGAGATTCCTGAAGGGGAAGCTAGGAAAGAGATCTGGTCCTCTGTTAATTACTTATTCTTCATTTCTACTTCTCTGATCTACAGAGAGAACCGACAAGTTAGGCGAGGTATTATGTGATTAAAAGATTTGAAAGGTGTGCTTGGGCCGGAGGTGAATAGAGCATGGGGGTGCCTGGTATAAAAGTTAGTTACAAAATAGCTTTGCTAAAGTGACAGGAAAAGGGGCTTCCTGCTGAGGGCAGGTCCCTGTAAACAGCTGCTTATAAAGGATTTGAAATTCCTATAACGTATGATTTTTCTCTAAGCTATTTTTTAAGGCTTAAAGCCATCATCTATGATTTCTGCATTCACCAGTCACCGTTTTGAAATGGTTTTGCTTCCACTGTGGATGTGGTTTGATGAACCATTAGGTGGGATGTCTACTCTGATGAGCTTGGCACTCAGAATTCTGGGTCCCTCTGGAACTGACATTTAGAAAGAGTCAAATTTCTTAGCCACAGAAAGTCTTAATTAGAAAAGCATGTAACTCTCTAATTAGTTTCTATTATACATAAAGGCGATAACCTATTAAAAAACACATAAATTGCCTCAGCAGTTAACTTTTGTTGTCCTAATTGGTTCCTGTTTATCTTGCTTCCCTTGTTTGTTTGATGCTTAGGACTGTATAAAATGTCCCACATTCTCATCGTACTTACCTTTGTTTTTAATGCTTCTGGTCTTTGGACTACTTCACAAGTAATTGTTTTATAAAACATTGGGGGTCCTTCTTGGATAGTAATTCAGAGTCTATTTTATTATCCAGAGTCAATGTCAACTTTTAATTGATGATTAGCATACAAGTGTAACTAATGCCTTTTTTTCTGTACTTGGATAGAAATATTCAGCTTATTCCAGGTCTTGTGGTACGCTAGTTTTCTTTATCCATTTGTCAATCTGGGGACCTGTGTTCACTCCCAATTCTTTGTTTTTATTACACTTGTTGCCAAAAATCCGGAGTCATGAAGGTATATTGATGAAAATTAAGGCAACAGTCAACACAACTTCACTTAATTAGAAGATTCTGGCAGAACTGAGAGAAGTTGAGGAACGATGGCCCCCATTATTTCTGATTCCCCCATAAATCTCCCTGATGTTCTGGGAAGAACATGGGTGTTGGCAAACCAGGTTAACTTTAAAGGGGTGAGCCAAATTTTATCCAGCTTAAGCCCGGGGATGCGTAACTTGGTCCCTGGTTTGCAAGGCAGAGCTGTCAGGAGCTCATCTGAGAATGCTGAGGTAGACGCAGGGACAGGCTCTTGTGTGTTGGCCCACTTGGAAATCAGCGGTGTAACACATCTGCCTGAATCTTGTGTAATCTACTCTTAAGTGTCTTGTATTGCACATGTATACAAGCAATGTGCCAAATACAGATCATTTCTTATATAGTTATTAGGACAATTCAGGGAAGGTGACTACAGTCAAGAGAATGTTTTTGGGTTAATTCCTGGTACCATGCATGCTAAAAAGCAATAAAGTGAATATCTTTAGAGCTACTCAGTATTTTCATTCAAAAACATATTTGAGTCATCACTATATGAAATGCCTTTAAAGAGCTCCAAATGTAGCGGTGTGTTCAATATGCTTTACTCTCAAATACTTGAACATGTAAAACTGTATACTGATAATTTTTTTCTAGTAGCAGTATCAGACTAATTTCCTAATTATATATTATACAAACATATTAAAATCAGTTTATATTCTTGAACACTAGTTACGATGGAAGCAAGACTTGGTTACAGATAATCTTCTGGATAGGTAAACGTGGTGAGATGTAGTTAAAATGGACCCTAATGAGAAAGTAAGTGTTCCAATAAAAATGAAAACTTGTTTTTCCTCAAAATTTTATCATATCTTTCTCTACTTTATCACTACATCTTGCCACTTGGTTGGTCATCTCTAGAAAATAGATAAGGGAAGGAAACTGATCAAACTTGTATCAAAAACTGCAAGAAAAATGACACTGTCTTCAAGGGTAAATACTTTATTCTTTTTTTTGTCTAAATTGATTTTTAAAAAATTAATTAATTTTTGTCTGCGTTGGGTCTTCGTTGCTGGGCATGGGCTTTCTTTAGTTGCAGTGAGCGGGAGCTACTCTTCACTGTAGTACGTGGGGCCTCTCATCGAGGTGGCTTCTCTTGTTTAACATGGGCTCTAGGTGCACGGACTCAGTAGTTGTGGCGCACGGGCTTCGTTGCTCCACAGCATGAGGGATCTTCCCGGACCAGGGCTCGAACCCGTGTCCCCTGCATTGGTAGGCAGATTCTCAACCACTGCATCACCAGGGAAACCCCTATTCATTTTTTAAGCTTAGAAATTTTAAATTTGTAGCCATAATATAAGAAAAAAAAATTCAGAAGTCTGTTTACATTTGAATACAGTCAGAGTCATTTTGTTTTCTGGGAATCATTTGCCACTTAGTAGCTCAAGAATGCAATTTGGGAAGAAGCGACATTTGGTTTCTAGTCTATTGTGAACTGTGTGACTTTAGATATGGCACTTGAACTGTCTGGGCTTTAGTTTCTAAGCTGTAAAATAAGAAACTATTTAGCTTTAACATACTTGGTAATTCTAACAGCCCATAAGGTAGATCCAAATGCCTCAGGCAATAGCAAGTGTCAGAATCAGGTGACACATTAACATACAGGGGACATAGATGGTTTTCTGGAATTTGATTCTACAGGGTCAACAAGAGGGCCAGCAGGGGACCTATAATTCAAGCATTGATATTAAAATTCTCTTCAGTCAAGAAGTAAGAATCAATACACAATCCGAATACAGTCTATCAGAAATCAGACCTAAAATATTAGAAAGCCATAGAGATGCCTTAGCAAGAAGAAGGACACCTTATGGGTGTGCCTACCACGTGCCAAGCAGTGATTTTATCTTTCCTCTCAACTTCCCTGAGAATAAAAGGGTTTCCCCCAATATAAATACATTATCTGAAACATGAATGTTAGATAACTGGCCTAATATCACATTAAATTAGGATCTAGGACTCTGGCTGTCTTCTAATATGATGAATGACTAGTTACAACAGTGCCTAGTTGGACGTTAGATTTCCCAGGTGCACTTTAAAAATACAGATTGCTAGACTTCGTCCCAGATTAGTGGATTTAAAACTCTGGGCATGAGGGCATGAAATTTGTTTCACTAGAGAGTTCTAGAAACAACTTTGCTGCCAGCTTGGTTTGAGAAAGATGCTAGTCCCAAGTCCATACAGAAGAGAAAGAGGACCGAGGAATAGAAGTAACATGTACTGCAAAATCTGTCATATTTAATTACTGAATTAGTTTTCAAGCACAACTTCTGAAGTTTTACTTTCTATGAAATCCTAATTCTATCCATCTCAAACCCTACAACCTTCTTCTTCCAACTCTTTTACTACATTGAATTTGTTGGAAAGTATTTAAATACCAAAAATTAAAAAAAATGTTTTACTTTCTTTCTTGGAAAAAAGACTGTTAAATTATAGTATAAAAGAGTTGTTTCTAATGATACTCACATTTACTGAAATAAATGAAATAGAAACCCTCTATGAATCAGATTGTGCTTGTTCCATGGATTTTGAAGCTTACTGCTAATCGGCACTTCGAAAAGCCCTAGTACTGCCCATTTAAAGATAGGGTACATTGAAAATGCATCTTTGAAAGAGCTGTTTGCAACTGGAAAACAGAGATGTTGAGAATAACCGACATTTACAAGGAAATACTTAGCCTTTAGCTAGCATAGAATCTTTTTTCCTAAGGAGAACATAACATAACATTTTATATGCATATTATGCCCTCTGGCAGACTAGCTGTATGATGCTTAATTTAATAGCCTGCAGGTTTTTTGTTCTTCTCTACATGTTAATTGGTTATTCCTTTAAAAGTTTTTTTTTAGTTTAGATGGAATAGAAAATGTATGAGGTCACTTTGGTGGCTACAAAATGAGAAAGCAGTGACTTTTTCCATTAATAATATTTTGAGTAACAGGGCTTTGAGAGTATGCTTATAAGCGGCTGTACATTTGAAAAACTATTTTTATACTTTATCCATTATGGTTTTCCTCCTTTCTAGTTGCCACATTACTTTCAGTGACAAAAAGAGTGATAAGATAATAAAGGAAAAAACAAAACGGAAGCAATATTAAGATTATATAAATGTCAATAATCCAGTAATTTAGGCCAGATTTATTCAGTATAAAAACGATAATATAAAAATATCAATGAAGAGGTAAGTAGGAATGTCCCGAATTTTGACAGTCAAAAACAATGTAGGCAAAACCAGAGGCTAAGAATAAATAGGGAAAAGTAAAAGAAATATAATGAAGTAAAGCTACTTAAAATAAGCTAAGTGGGAAGGAAAACACTCATGCATCAGTCAGGTTCCCAGCAGCTAACAGTGTTGGGATTTGTTTTTTCTTTTTTTTTTTCATCAATTTTATTTATTATATTTAGTTTTTGGTTGCGTTGGGTCTTCGTTGCTGCACACGGGCTTTCTGTAGTTGTGGTGAGCAGGGGCTACTCTTCATCATGGTGCGCGGGCTTCTCACTGCGGTTTTTGCGATACGCGGGCCTCTCACTGTTGTGGCCTCTCCCGTTGCGGAGCACAGCCTCTGGACGCGCAGGCTCAGTGGCCATGGCTCACGAGCCCAGCGGCTCCGTGGCATATGGGATCTTCCCGGACCGGGGCACGAACCCGCGTCCCCTGCATCGGCAGGCAGACTCTCAACCACTGCGCCACCAGGGAAGCCCGAGTGTTGGGATTTTTGAGGAAACTTTTCAGTTTACAGAGGTGGGTGCGGAATTAAAGGAACCACAGGGGTTGTTAAGGCACTCAGGGATGAGCAGCATTCGGAAGACATCACACCTGTAGGTGCAAGGGGAAGAGCTGTGTTACTAGATTCTGCGGAGATGTAGAGCAGTGGGAGGGGCCCCTCCTGCCAGAAACTGGTCCGAAAGGTCCGTAGTCAAACCAGAATGGCACAGAAGCAGAGAGGAAGTGGAAATCTCCTGTCATTGCCTCTTGCTGGCCAAACTAAACTGAAAAGCACTGACTAAAACAAGGTTCTAGATGGTTTGAATTTACACGTAACTCTTAATATCACACTTTGAAGCTTCACAGTGGATTACTTACAGTTTTTAGCCTCTGGTCCATCTGATTTTTTTTTTCTTTTGCATGTGAAAAGACATACTTTACATGTTCCCCTCCTTTTCTTGTGTCAGAATTTTTTCATAGATTCTCTGTTCCACCCACTCCCCATTCCTACCTCACTTTGGCATGAGGGCTCTACTGCCCAGGCTTGTGTTTTCCCTAAAATAATGCGAGTAGATTCCTGGTTCCGCCTATCCCTCTTGGCACCATGTGGATTCCCCTGCTGTCAACTGACTGAAGGGCTGGATGACGTGGGCTTCCCTTTAGTTACTTAGCTGTCGCATGAGGGTTGTGGAAGCGGTTGAACCCTTGAGAAATAAAACTTGAGAGATATGGTTCATTTTCTCCATATATTTGTTGAAATAGTGCCAGTGAATCTGAGCTCAGCCAGCTTAGGAAGATATACTGGCCTCGTAGAGAGAACTATTAATCTTTAAATTATAAATTGTCTTTCCACCACCCCTTCACCCTCACAGGCTCGGCAGTGCCTCGGCCACTTTGGAAAAATGTTTCCTTGGAGAAAAGTCCCAGGTTTCTGTACTTTCTCTTTGATGACCTGCTGTTACATCCTTCTACTCTTGGCTGTTGTGGATGCATCCCTATGCAATCCACTCCTCATTTATTGTTCCTTCTCTCTCGCCCTCTCTAGGCCAGAAAATCATAGGATTGTCCTAGTATGTGCAGAGTACATTTGATGGTATTCAACATCCATTTATGGTAAAAACATTTAGCATCTACAAATAGAAGTGAATTTGATAGAGGTATCTAGAAAAATGTCATATTTCAGATGTCATATTTAATAATAAAATATTGATAACGGGCTCTCTTACATTGGAGAGGCAACAATGATGCCCACTATCACCACTTCTATAAAAAAAATACTATTGGATGTGTTAGTAAAATAAGGCAAGTAAAAGAAATAAAAAGTATACCATTGGAAAGGAACAAAAATGTTATTTTTTGATATGATGATTTTAAAGAATTCCATAATTATTTACTTACTTGAATTAAAATTATGAAGTGAATTTCACCGAAGCCATGGACATAAGGTCAAGATTAAAACACTATTTCAATATACCAACAATAAAATAAAGTTTACCAACAATATAAACTAAAAATGAAATGTAACAACAATAAAACGAAATTTAAAAGAGAGTTGCCATTTACAGTAGCACCAACGATTTCAAATACCTGGGACTGACAAAACTGCTACCCAGGATAGTGAAATACTATTGAGAACAACTGATCTATAAACTCAAAGCAATCTGAATAAAACTTTTGTTAGGGTTTTTTTTTTTTTGGTAGAAATTGAAATGCTGATTTCAAAATTTATATGTAAATGAAAAGGGGCAAAAAGAGGTTTAAGTTAGCTGAGACCCTCTTGAAGAAGGAAGTGGGAGGACTTAACACTTTCCGAAATAAAGACTCTTTTGTAAAGTTATAGTCCGTAATATAGGGTACACAGAGTGCAGAAACATATCCACAAATATATGAAAATTTGATTTAAGATAATTACTTCATTTTAATAAATATTAACAACTATTGCTGACTCAGTTGGACAATCCAACGGGGAAAAATGAAACTTGACCTCTATACCATTCACACAAAAATATCAATTCTGTGTGAAATGTTGATTTAAATGTAGAAGGAAAAATACTGCAAATATTTTCATAACATTGAAATAAGGAATAATTTCTTAAGCAAGACATAAAAATCAGGGCTTCCCTGCTGGTGCAGTGGCTGAGAGTCCGCCTGCCGATGCAGGGGACACGGGTTCGTGTCCCGGTCTGGGAAGGTCCCACATGCCACGGAGCGGCTGGGCCGGTGAGCCATGGCTGCTGAGCCTGCGCGTCCGGAGCCTGTGCTCCGCAATGGGAGAGGCCCCAACAGTGAGAGGCCCGCGTACCGCAAAAAAAAAAAAAAAAAAAGAAAAAAAAAACATTAACCATAC
>NW_020185316.1:174185-249639 GCF_003031525.2 Neophocaena asiaeorientalis asiaeorientalis | reverse complement strand
GGGGGCCCCCGTAACCAAAAAAAAAAAAAAAAAAAAAAGACATAAAAATCATTAACCATACTATAAGACAAGACTGAAAATTTGGACTACATTAAAACTAAGAACTGTTAATAAAGACTCCAATACAGAATGAAAGGTAAATCAGAGGTGGAAGATATTTGCAACACATATATTAAAAATGGGCAAGAAACTTGAGTAGGTGCTCTACAAAGCAGACTATCTAAATGTCCAATGAACACACGAAAGTTATTCAATCTCAGTAGCAGAGAAGTGCAAATCAATGGCTCAAATGTTAAAAGACTGACAATACTAAATTTAGGCAAAGATGGTGAACTCTCATACACTACTGGTGGGGATGAAAATTAGCACAATCATTTTGGAAACAGTTTACTAATATTGGACACATGCATAATCTAACCCAGCAATTCTATTTCTGAGTATATACCCAACAGAAATACATACACATGAAAACCAAGATGCTATAGAAGAATGTTCATAACAACATTATTGTAATAGTCAAAAAGTGGAGACAACTCACATGTCAATCAACACTAAAAAGAATGGATAGACTGTAGTCTACTCATTCAATGAAATACTATGCAACAGTTAATATGAATGAACTGAAGCTAACATGGGTGAATCTTACAATCATAATGTTGAGTGAAAGGAACTACAGTATGTATATGGAACCTAATCAGACTTAAAAGCTTTTGCACTGTGAGGGAAACAATCAACAGAATGAAAAAGCAACCTATTGAGTGGGAGAAGATATTTGCAAACAATAAATCTGATAAGGGGTTAATAGTAAAAAATATATACAGAACTTATACAACTCAATATCAGTGAAACCAAATAACCTTATTTAAAAATAGGCAGAAGAGTAATGGCCTATATGGGAAAAGAATCTTAAAAAAAGAGTGGATATATGTATATGTATAACTCATTCACTTTGCTGTACACCTGAAACTAACACAGCTTTGTAAATCAACTATACTACAATAAAATATTTTTTAAAAAGAACAGAAGAAACAACCTGATTAAAAAATGCCTCAATGGACATTTTCCCAAAGAAGACATACAGATGACCAACAGGCACCTGAAAAGATGCTCAACATTACTAATCATCTGGGAAGTTCAAATCAAAACAACAATGAGATATCATCTCACACCTGTCAAAATGGCTATCACCAAAAAGACAAGAAAGAAATTTTGACAAGGATGGGGAGAAAAGGGAATCCTAGTACACTGTTGGTGGGAATGTAAATTGTTACAGCCACTATGGAAAACATTATGGAAGTTCCTTAATATTTTGAGCAACATTATTTATAATAACTAAGATGTAGAAGCAACCTAACTGTCCATCAACAGATAAATAAAGAAGATGTGGTATATATGTACACAATGGAATATTACTCAGCCATAAAAAAGAATGAAATCTTGCCATTTACAACAACATGGATGGGCCTGGAGGGTATTATGCTTAGTGAAATAAGTCAGACAGAGAAAGACAAATACAGTATGATTACACTTATATGTGGAATCTAAAAGATAAAATAAATGAACAAATATAACAAAATGGAAACAGACTCACAGATACAGACTACAAACTAGTGGTTACCCTAGGGGAGAGAGAGAGGGGAGAGGAGGGGCAAAATAGGGGAAGAGGATTAAGAGATATAAACTACTAGATGTAAAATATATAAGTTGCAAGTATGTAATGTACAACATGGGGAATATAGTCAGTACTTTATAATGACTTTGTATGGAGTATAATCTATTAAAATTACTATGAATTACTATGTTGTACACCTGGAACTAATATATTTTAAGTTAAGTCTGATTCAAAAAAAAAGTCAGTTATCTATTAAGGAGCTCCAAAAAAGAAAGAACTATGTATATGGTATTATTCTATTAACATGAAGTTCAAAAATATGCAAAACTAATATTTGGTGTTTGATTCAGAATAGTAGTTATGTTTGGGGAAGAAGGAGGGGTCATAATAAGAAAGTTGACAAAGACAACTTCTTGGATACCGGTAATGCTCTTTTCAAGAGTGTTTGTGCTGAGCTGTACACTCTATGTGTGTCTTATGTTTTTAAAAGTCAAGGAGAATATATAGAATTCAGTGTTGAGCTCTGTCTATTTCTATCTACATTTTCTGAGGTTATTTTTTCTTTTAAATATTATTTTTAATATTTAGTTATCATTTTATTTAAAGCTTAAAGTCAGATTCATATGATAAAATGTGAAAACCTGAGGGAAATTTTGAAAAAGAAAACAGCAATAAATTATATTCTTCTTTAAAAAATGGATTTCTCAATCTTATCTAAGATCAACTGCTTGTATTGGCTCTCCTTTAAGCTTAAAATAATTACATGGTTCTGCATTAAATATGATAGTCATACTGTTACGTGCCTCACAATAGAGCCAGTTTTATTTACACAATATGATTTTTGATTAATTTGGGGTTTTTAAATGGAAGTGTTTGGTAGAATATGTAACCTTACCAAAAAAAAATAAAAATGAATTTAGATATATGTTTTAAATTAATTTAAGGGAACAGGCTAGGTATATTAAGTATGTAGGAAGAAGTTTCATATCAACAAAAATCAAAATTAGTGTCTCTAATAGTGACATGCTGAAATTATGGAGAGGTCATAAGCAATTTCTAATACATTTCAATAGAATTTGCACAAGAAATCTGTTTTTCAGGCTGCTACAATAATAGCTATAGTTACTGGTAACCCATTGTTTTACTAAACAACTCGTTTAAACTTCCTGTCTTCCTCGACTTTTTTAGGATGGTATGTTGATTTGTTAATCACAAAATTTTTTATTTATTAAATTTTATTTAATTTATTGTTAAACTTTTATCTGTTTATTAAATTTTATTTAATTTTTATTTTAGGCTACTTATAGTGCTATTTGAAGGTGAAATCTGTTATTTACAGATAGACCTTGCTTCAGCCTTATTAAATATAGAGTAAAAATATACAACTAAACTGAGGATAATTTTTTAAAATGTCTTCTGTAGACAATAGAGTTTCTTAGTATTTGATAAATGATCTAATCATGGGTTTTTCAAGTGTGTATTTATGCATAAAATTATAATAGTAAAAGAATGTAATAAAAGTAAGGCATATGAGTATTGGTATCAGTGTACAAAACACATTCTTACTTAAGAAAATAATACAACAGTTTGTCTAAGGAGCTGTCCTTTTCACTTAACCTTGAAATCCAGTTCCCTTGCTTCCTTCCTTCTTTCCTTCTACATTTAGAAAATCATTCGGAACATATTTTGTGTGTGTGTGCGTGTGTCTTCTTCCTTAGCTTTCTCTTTTATGAAACATTTTACAGACTATTACAGTATACTGTCTCTTGTCTTAACCATTATATCATTTTTTGAAATGTCATCATTTTGTTACTATTAGCTTTTGTATGAATGCTCTTTTTTAATGAGACTATAAATTTCTGAGAGCAGAAACTGCCTTTTCTTGTTCTCCCACATATCAAATATCAAGGAACACAGAATGTACTCAAGACATCCTCATCGAGTGGAGTTGTATTGTTAAGGATTTAAGCTTAAGCTTGTATTATTAGTAAAGTCCAACATTTTGGGGAGATCACTGTTGATATAATTCCTCCTGCATATATTGCTATTAAAGTAATGAGATTTCTGGTTCAGTACTCATAATATGGAACCTCCCAGTAAGAAATTATAAAGAACAGCTTCAAATCAGTTTCAATGCTGGTTTCGAATTTAAACCACTACAGATTTACTATACAGAAATTGAGTGTTTGCAAGACTAAATCAACCAGAAGATACTAACAGCATTGGTGTGATATTCTTTTTACTGGGAGTTGGAAAAGCATCCTTTCAACTAGAGGTGTCTTGCATTTCCAGAGAGTGGCTAATAGTAATCATACATCAGAAATCTACACACACAACAATGGTAAATATTCTTAAGCTTCAAATTTACATATGACCTTTAGGATTAACTTCCCCACTTTCTGAGCATGTGCTACTGGCTATGTATAGGGATATCAGATTGCTCTGAAGGGTGTACTAGTTAAAAATAAGGCTCTGAAAAAAAAAAGGCTCTGGAATTACACTGTCCAATATTGATTCTGTGGACTTGGGAGAGTTTCTAAACTTCTCTGAGCCTCATTTTACATATGTAAGCGGAGATAATGCTGTTGCCTTTTTTAATGGGAAAGTTGGGTTCAATTGAGGAGATAACCCTAAACAATTTCCTTCTCCCTGCACAGGTGATAAGTACTCCTGTATCCCAGAGAGAAAAAAGTAGGTGAGAACATTCTAACTTTTAAGAATTCTGCCCCCCAAATTTCAGTTTATAGTACCAGTATTCACCCATCCTTTCTTCATCTCTGAACATGAGGACCCGTCTTCCCTGACAAGTCACGAGTTATACCTGTACTCTTGATCTCTTCCCTCTTTGCCTTCGTCACCTTCTTGTATCCTTTAATCTCTTGTTTCATGTGTTTTCAATTTTTCTCCTTCCAGTTTCTCTTTCTTTTCAGCCTACAAAATAAGTTTTAAGTTATGTTTGACTATGACAGCCATTTGACTTGATCGTTCATTGTTTCCTCCCCTTTCCACCAAAATTAGAGGAATTCCTCCTCACTGCATGGATATTATCAACTTTTCCAATAGTTAGTGTATTAATATAAATAAGCCAGGCTTGTAGAATTTTTTCTCGTTGTCTCTTCACCTCACCAATCTGACTTTTATGCCCACTTTATTGAAATGACTTTGTCAAAGATCACCAATGACCATTGGAAGATCCTATTTTCCAGTTCGCTAACATCTATGCAATATTTGAGATCCAACACCATCTCTCTCTACTACTGACAGCTCCTTACTTACTTCCTTTTTCAATCTTAGTTTATATGGTAGCACTTTTCTAATCCTCCTGCCTTAAAAAAAACCACTTCTTTTGACTCTTATTTCTCCTCTTTAATTATAAGGATTGCATATTTCTAGGGTTTCATCCCTTACCTTTTTCTCTTTCTATGTCTTTTTTATCCATCCCCCATCCACCACCACCACCACCACCACCCCCGCCCACCAGTGATCTCATTTACTTGTAGCTTTTTAACACTCACCAGTGTTCCAATGACTTTACAGCCTGAATTTTGAGATCGTGTCATCTGTCTGCAACTCCAAAGCCGGGATGAAAACAGGCTGTTGTATGTCCCGTAAGCATCTCAAAGAGAGCATCCCCAAGATGGCAAATCAGTCTTGTCTCCTCCATTCCACTTTCCTAGACCAGGCCTTCATCCGCTCTCATTTGGACCCTTGTGGTTATCTCTAATTTAGTCTCACTATTTCAAGTAGTGAGAAGGACAAGGAAGGAGAGGTCTATAAATGCATCGCTGAGAATTCCACTATAATTTCCCTGGTGTGCAGAAAGTTACTGGTTAGTACTGATTGTCAAAGGGACAAGAGTGGGATTTTTAGTTTCTCTCTCTGAAAGTCAACTTTTCCATCTTAGATATACTCAAGTTTGTGAGCTATTTTACATAGATCCCTGTGTGGTCGTGTGGCTGGGAATACTTTATTTGATACTTTATGTAATTTGTATATGTTTACCAATAGTTCATGATTAGATTTAGAGATTAGGAGATGCAAATTACTTCTTCAGTGAATATTAGAAATATTATACTTTAATATGTTTCCTTGTTAAGCTTTATGACAATTTATGGGTACCTTTATGAAGAGATTTTATTAAATATTCTGCAGTCCTTTAGTGTGTTACCTTGAGATCTGATAGTTTACTTATCCTATAAATTATGTTAAAAATAAAAAGCTTACTTTTAAAAGTGATGTATAATAGTGTGCCCTGAATTTATGTAATTTATTTATAGCTCGCTAATTTCCATATTTTATATATTATAAATATATTTGACCTTTCATATTTCAAACTGCT
Organism: Neophocaena asiaeorientalis asiaeorientalis; assembly: GCF_003031525.2. Taxonomy (NCBI): domain Eukaryota; kingdom Metazoa; phylum Chordata; class Mammalia; order Artiodactyla; family Phocoenidae; genus Neophocaena; species Neophocaena asiaeorientalis. Next base: position 243,688 of record NW_020185316.1, on the reverse strand, counting down.
ATTTATTCTTGTCATGGTTGTACTTAGAAAAGGAAAAGGAAAGATCCTTAATAGGAAACAAACTATCAAATTATTCTGAAATCAAATATCAAATAAATACAAAATATCAAGTAATATTTCCAATATATTTGGGAAGAATGTTTTATTTACCTTTTTATTTTCTACTATAAAGACTGATTTCTAGAAATGTTTGTTGATTTAAAGTCTTTGAACTATTACTGTCCATCCATTTGGGCTGCAATAACAAAATACTGTAGACTGGGTAGTTTATAAACAACAGAAATTTATTTCTCACAGTACTTGTAGCTGGAAAGTTCAAGATCAAGGCACTGGTAGACCCTGTATCTAATGAGGAGCTGCTTTCTGGTTCATAGATGGTGCCTTCTTACTCTGTCCTCACTTGGCACAAGTGGTGAGGAATCTCTCTGGGGTTTCTTTTATAAGGTCACTTATCCTGTTCATGATGCTTTGCCCTCATGACTGAATCACCCTGCAAAGGCTGTACCTCCAAATACCATCACATTCAGGATTAGATTTCAACATACAAAATTTGAGGGGAAGCAAATATTCAGACCGTAGTGATTCTGCTTAATAACATTTGATTTCCCCACTTGTTTAATAACAATTTACAAATCTAACTGGAAAAGTGAACAAATACGATATGTTTTCCTATGTTTTCTCTTAAGTAAATGTGTCCATTGGTATATAGTTGTATCTGTTTGCATGTATCACAGCAACAATAATTTAACAAGTTTATTTGGGTTCCATTCACCTACAGTTTGTAAGCCTAAGAGTTTATTGAATTAAATTACTCTGTCCTCTCTTGTATATTCATAAATTTAGTAGTCCTTTGTGGTAAATTAACTACAAAAATAATATTGTTTTCTCAAGAACATTGAAATTTTAGAACAAATGTGGTTTGTCGGCATTTCTGTGTTATTCGTAATAAGGCATACATTCACTTATAAAATACTATAATCATTTATCATGACTATAAGCATTATTATAATTAACAGATGAAATATTCATCTCCTTTATTTTAAGAAACATCTCCAGGTCCTATTTTAAAGGAATTTAAATAGATATGTTGCCAGAATAATATGATTTGTACTCTAAAACTTGCATTTTTACCTAAAAAGCTATAAATATCAACGTTTTGTCCTATGCTAGTTATATCTTCAGAACAATGAAACAAAATTATAGTTCTGTAGTTTTTTTGTTTTGACTTGAGTGATGAATTAAGAAACTGTTACATAAAATGCTAATATTTTCTGTTAAGTACCTTTCTGTGTGTTCTATTTCACTGATTGTTTTTGGAGGTTTTGGTATTTTGCAGCATCATATTTTATAATTCAGTAAGAAACAAAATTATACCTCAAAGAAGCCTGCATTTTGGTATTTTTTTTCTCTCAAGGATGCTTTTTTAATATATCATCTTTTGTTTGGTTATTTTTGGACTCTGAAAATAATGTATTTCTGTGTACTCTGTACACTTTTTAAGGTTCTTGAATTCTGGACTTAAATATGAGTGATACACAATAGTTGTGAGTGCAAACTGATTCTAATGTTTATATGGAGGGTTGAAAGACCCAGAATGGCCCATACAATAACAAAGGAGAAGAACAAAATTGGAGGATGAACACTATCTGACTTCAAGACTTACTATAAAGCTACAGTAGTCAAGACTGTGGTATCAGTGAAAGAATAGACAAATAGATCAATGGAACAGAATGGGGAATGCCGAAATAGATTCACATAGTCAATTGATCTTTGGCAAATAATCAAAAGCAATATAGTACAACAAAGCCTTTTCAACAAATGGTGCTGGATCAACTGGACATTGGGATGCAAAAATAGTGAATCCCACTATAGACTTTACACCGTTCACAAACATTAACTCAAAATGGATTATAGCCCAAATGTGAAACACAAAACTGTAAGACTCCTAGAGGGTATCATGGAAGAAAACCTTAGGTATGGTGATGGCTTTTTAGACACAACACTAAAGATGTGATCCATGAAATAAAATAATCGCTAAGTTGGACTTTATTAAAATTAAAAACTTATGCTCTGCAAAAGTCAATGTGAACAGAATGAGAAGTCAAGCTACAAACTGGGAGAAAATATTTGTAAACAATAAATCTGATGAAGAACTGTTATCCAGATATACAAGAACTCTTAAAACTCAACAATGAGAAGACGAACAACCCAATTAAAAATGAACCAAAGATCTTAATAGACACCTCACCAAAGAAAATGTACAGATGGCAAATAAGCATTTGAAAAGATGCTCTACATCATATATCATCAGGAAAATGCAAATTAAAACAACAGTGAGATACCATTACGCACCTGTTAGAATGGTCAAAATCCAGAATACTGATAACATCGAATACTGGTGAGGATGTGATGTGGAGGAACTGTCATTGATGGTGGGTACCATGCAAGATGGTACGGGCCCTTTGGAAGATAGTTTGACAAGTTCTTACAAAACCAAGCATATGCTCACCATATGATTCAGCATATCACACTCCTTAGAATTTTCCCAAAGGAGATGAAAACTTATGTCCACACAAAAACCTGCACAAGGGTCTTTATAGCAGCTTAATTTGTAATTGCCAGAACTTGGAAGCAACCAAGTTGGCCTTCAGTTAGGTGAATGGATAAATAAACTGTGGTGCATCCCGACAATAGAATATTATTTAGTGCTAAAAAGAAATGAGCTATCAAGCCATAAAAACACATGGAGAAAACTTAAATACATATTACTAAGTGAAAGAAGCCAAGCCATAAAGGCAATTTACTGTGTGACTCTTAATTACGTGATATTCTGGAAAAGGCAAAGCAATGGAGACTGGAAAAATATCATTGGTTGGTAGCAGTAGGGGCAGGGGAGAGATGAATAGGTAGAGCACAGAGGAATTTTAGGGCAGCAAAACTACTCTGTTTGATACTAATGATGTGTACGTGGTAATATACATTTATCCGAATCTGTAGCATATACAACACAATATTGAACCCTAAGAAAAACTGTGAACTTTGAATGATTATGTCACAGTAGGTGCATGGATTGTGTCAATGTGGTGCTCTGGTGGAGGATGTTGCTAGTGGGAGAGGCTGTCCGTGAATGGGAGCAGCTGGTATATGGGAAATCTCTGTCTCTTCCTCTCAGTTTTGCTGTGAACCTAAAACTTCTCTGAAAGAGAAAAAGTCTTCAAAAATAGTTTGATAGAATGGGACAAGATACTAGCAATAACTGAATAACATTTAATAACATATTCTGGATTCCCATACATTAACCACTACTTCCCTTCCCAGGATTTTAATTTATAGGATGCTTCATTTTCTCCTCTTTGAAATTTTCATTTCTCTCCCTTTTTATTCATTTTTTCTTTCGCTTCTTCCTCCAAGTCCTGTACTAATCACTAATACGCAATTCTTTATTGTTTTAGAAACTATTTATGTAAATAGTTAAATTCATTCTATGATTTAACCTCCCCGAAAGTGAGGCACAGAACACCCTAGTGGCTACAAGCGTGAACTCTGGAACCAGAATGCTTGGAATCAAATCCTACCTAGTGATGTGACGTGTACAATTTACCAAACCTCTCCCTGGGCTTTTGTTTTCTCAGCTGTAGGATGGGGATGATATACAGCCTACCTCACAGCGTTCTTATGAGCATTATATTGTTGATATTTGTAGGGTTCTGAGAACAGTGTGGGCACTTCCTGAACACCTCGTGTTTGTTTAAGAAATATGCATGTTCTTCATTGGGTGCCCCCTATTCTTCAATCCTTTCCAAGTAGAAAAAAATGCCTCTTTTCCTCTCTAAGGCTAAATCTTCAACATGAACTCGGATTCTCAATGCCTCTTACCTTCTCAGATTCTTCTTGGCTTCATGAATTATCTCCACATTCCTTTACTGGACTGGTTGCCATGCTCCCGCAGTACAGAATATTTGTAATATGACAATTCTGGGCCTTTATATATGATTTTCCCATTGCATAGAACTGTTTTTCCCACCTTGTGTGCTTGGCCTAATTTGACTTGTTGTTCAGATTTGTTCTGCTACATCTTTAACCTTCTCTACTGCAGAGTACCAACTGCACGGTTCCATCGTAGACTTTGCCCCCCTGACTTCTACGTGTTGCTTTACTTACCTAGGCCCCCAGCAGAAATAAGTATTCTTTCAGAGAGATGATGTGTTCTTCCAACGCATGATATCAACAGAATGATTGGCCCCAGTTATATGTTTTTACAGTCAGTGAATAGTTGAGTGTTCGAATTTGATAAGCACTTTATTTCCAGTTTGCTGTCATATGAATTCATTTCAATAAAATAATGTGTGTCTTGACAAACAGCAAAGATTCTGTTTCCATTATGATTAGCCAAGAAATGTGCTCTCACCAAGAATTTTGAAAATCAAAGATTGTTACTTGACAGACCAAATAACAAAAATAACAGCTTTATTTTTTAACAAATTCTTATTTGAGAGAGTCTCATATTCCATTTACTATATAATCAATTATCTTATGTTTTAGAATGACCAACAATTTAATATATCCCATGCTATCATCTATCTTCATAGCTTTTTCCTAGGAATTAATTTCCTTGTGAAGTCAATGCAGATTATATTTTATAGTCAGAAGCAAAGGAGTAAAAAATAATGTTACGTCATCTTATTACAGGAAAAAAATGTTCTTAAGGGATATTAGTTTCTGTGACTCAATGTCCAGATGTATATCAACAGTGTGTGGCTAAAGAAGGTGTTTTCAAAAGCTTTTGGTGGTTTAATGTATGCATTTTTAAGATATTGACAATATATTGAATTTTGGTGATAGACGTTTATTGTTCCATTGATCTTGTCTATATCTGTTTGTCTTTGATTGAATACAGAACTGACAGAATTGTCAGTGTAAGTGGGAAGGTACTTAGCATGTCTCTCCTTGAACTTTGCAGGTTTAGCCTTTAAGCATTGATCTGCTATTGGATTGATAAGCCTGACTGTCAAGTATGTTCAGTAATTTAGCTTTAGAAGATCTTATGTTGCTTAAGTGGTCCACGTGTGGAAACAAACCTACGGGGGAGCTATTTTCTTTTTCTTTTTTTTTTTCCTAAGTGAATATTTTTATTCATTACAATTAGCCTTTGAAATTTTTTTGAATTTAGTCTTTAAAATTTTTTTAATATAAGATTTAAAGGTTTTAAGTATCCCTCTAATATCGCTTTAGCTGCCTCATCACAAATTTTTGTCTCTATTATTACTTTAATTTTTGTTCACTTTGAAGTATTTAAAAATTTTTATTATGATTTATTATTTAACTTCTGAATTATTTAGACGTGTTTTTAAGTTTCAAATATGTGAAGTTTTATATTTCTTCTTGTTATTGGCTTTTCCCTTTTACCTTTTTCAGATTGTTGCTTGTAGTTACCCCCATTCTCATCTGTACGGTACATAATTTTTTCCTGTACTGTCTGAACTTCCCTTTAAGCATATATGTCTGTTCTAGTTTGTTTTCTATTTCAAAAAAGCAAACAAAACTTTTGACTGCACCTTACCCTTTGTACAGATAATTTCTTAGCTCCCCTTCACAGTGTCAATTTTGAAGGAGTCCTTAGAGTTGCTCTTTCCACTTTGTCACCTCCCATTCTCTTAACCCATTTCAGCCAGACTGAGATCCCAGCAATCTCTTACAATTGTTTAATGATCTCCATGGTACCAAATCCAGGGGTGATGTTTTGGACTGATTTTCTGTCTACTTGTTCTGTCAATTAGTGAGAACAGATCTACTTCAACTGTAGATTCTTCTTTTTTCTTTGCAGTTCTATTTTTTTTTTTTTTTTGCTTTAGGTATTTTGAATTCTGGCTATTAAGTGCATAAACAGTAGTGATTGTTATATCCTCCTGATGAAATGATCTTCTTCTTGATAATATCCTTTGCTCTGAAATATACCTTGTCCGATATTCATATATCCATTCTACTTTTCTTTTGATTAGTGTTAGTGTAATATATCTTTTTCCATCTTCATACTTTTAATCTGTTGTTGTCTTTGTATTTAAAGTGCGTTTCTTTTAGGCAACGTAAGAATGGGTCTCACTTTTTTATCCAATCTGATAATCTCTGCCTTTAAATTCGTATGTTTTGATCAGCTACATTTTATGTGATTAAACACATGATTAGGTTTAAATCTATTTTCATTTTTAATGTCTTTTCTGCTAATTATAATATATTCTGTTCTGCATTGGCTTTGATTTATTGAGTTTTCTGATTACGAGTTAGCTGTATTTTCCTGCTTCTTTGCATGACTGGGAATTTTTGGTTGGATATCAGACGTGAATTTTTACCTTCTTGGGTGCTGGATATTTGTACATTTCTATAAATATTCTTGAGATTTGTCCTGGGATATAGTTAATTTTGATCTTTTGACTCTTCCTTTTCAGATTTGTAGGTAGACAAGAGTGATGTTTAGTCTAGGGTTAATTATCCTCTATCATGAGGCAAGACCGTTCTGTGTACTCTACCCAGTGCCTGGTGAATTATGATGCTTTCCAGTGTCACTGGTAGGGCCAGACACTGTCTCCTGTGTGAGTGTTGTGTATTCCCTGTAATGCTTTGGTGGTTCTTTTCCTTGCCTTTGGTAGTTACCTTACATTCATGTACAGATCAGTGTTCTGATGAACACTCCAGGCGGACTCTCTGCAGATCTCTTGGAGTTTTCTCTCTGTGCTGCTCTCTCCTTTTTGTTACTCTGTCTTGCAAATTCTGGCTGCTTTAATTTCTTCAGATCCTCAGCAATGTCGCCTTAACTCAGCCAATATTCCCGACTGTGCTTGTGTTTCCCTTCCCAGTGCAAGACCTGGAAATTCTCCAAGCAGTAAACTAGGACTTACTTTATCCTGCCCCCACCCCCAATCTCAAGGATCGCTGTCCTTCATTGCCCGGCATCCAGCATCGTGAAAGTCCTTGGTCCACATTTTTTGTCTACTTTTTAAAAATTCTTGTTCACTTCTGATAGGATGGCAAATCCTGTCCCTGTTACTCACTTTTGACCAGAAGCAAAGCTCAGAATCCTTTTTGAGTTTTCTTTAGCATAACTACTTTCTCAGAATTAGTTCTCCCGTGTGCGGCGTAGGTTAACTGTCTTTCCAGAGTTGAACTTGGTCATACTTGGCAGATCTTGTTTGGAGCTCATCTTCTGAGGGATATTTTCCCTTATATGGTCTTCTAGTGAGTTAATTTTGAGCCTGCCAGTAGCCTGGCATTGCTGGGTGCACAAAGTCAGGTTGTAGCAGTTCTTTGACGCATGGGTTTTTGCCCAGTGTTATTTGTGTAGCTATGAGACAGCCCTCTACCCCACAAAAAATATAAGCCTATTTCAAATCAGACTCACTACATCCTGGCCACAGTGAACACTTCATTTTTGGTAGGTGGGTAAGGAGTAGGCAATATTCCTGTCCTCATTCATGGTGGAAATCTTATTTCTGGTTCCTGCCCTGGGGTCCAAAATGGGGCATATTCCTGATGGCCTCAGCCCTAAGGCCCACAGTCCAGCTTGTCCGTGAGCTATTGATTTCAGCTCCTGTTTACTCCTCTGAGTTCCCTATTCATTTCTGGTTTATGGAGATTTTCTTTCCTTGGATCTTTCAAACCTGAAATGTTTTGTATTAAGTTTGTGTTTTGGGAGTAGAAAGGGAGGGGTTTCCATTTATGTTTACTCTATTATTTCACCCAGAATGAAAAGAAAAACAAAGTTTTGACAAGATGGCAGATAGTAGAGACCATGAGGGAGATAACACAGTAATTTCAGTAACCCTTATCCTGTTTTGTTGAAATTCTCATCAGTTTACATTTCTTTACTTTTTAATATAGCTTTTGTGTTACCTTGGCAAAGATTCCACTCAAAGATTTTAGGAAATTCAGAACCTAATTCATGAGGGATAGTAAAGATTTTGCTGGAGCTGCTCATGTTCTACTGTTTTTCAAAATTTTGGTAATAACTGGAAAGGATGAAAACTAGCTTGTGAAGTATTGGCAATAATGCACTTTTTTTTTTTTAATGTCGTATAGCATGAGAGTTATCTAGAAAAATTGAAAAAAACCCTTTAAATGATATAGATATTTATAAACATGTTATAGGTAGAGCTATTTCACTAAGACTTGTTCATATGGAATATGGGAAATGAACATCTGATTAGAATATCTAAAAAATGAAAAAAGATTCCGGTTGTGGTCAATCTATAACTGAGCTTGTGTTTCAGTATTCTCTCTTTTCCATTCAGACTGGCAGTCCAGGGGCCCAAAGTCCTTGTTTCCCTTGGTCCATTTCCACTGTGATGTGTTTTATAGTCCATTGTTTTAAACAAAGGCAATAATTTGTATTAAAGATATTTTCGTCAGTTTAATGCACTAGTTGAGGTTTGTCAAAAATTTTTAAAATGCTCCATAATTCCTGAGTCATTCTTAATATTACGTTTTACCCATCTTTTTTTAATGCCTAAAAATTAAAAAATCTCCCACAGAACATTATTCCATATGTATAATTTTCCTTGCACGGATACTTTTCAGTAATTGAACTTGTTTTCTCATTCTGCTAAATATCAGTTTTTCTCTCATCTTGTTGCACCTTAAACCTTTTTATATAGTTACTGAAAATATAAGTGCTCCTAACATTTGCAAGTTTAATATGCTGAAGTCCCTACTTTTATAAATAATGCTTCAGTACATTTTCATGTCATCATAAACCAAGCTTGGTAATTGATTAGCATAATTATTATCTTTGAGCATTTGGACACAGAGTAGCCTTAAGTAAACATCATCATCAAGATATTTATTTACATAATTGATTCACATAAGAGTTTAGTTCTTCACAGAAATTATTAAGCAAAATACTAACGTACACATTTAAGACTCAATACTATAATTATGAGGAAAGACAGGCTAGTAAAACATTAAATTCAGTCATTATAGGAACCATTCACTTCTATAAAGTAATGAAATTAGTTTACATAAGGTACAAAAGAAAATCCATCTCATTAATTCATAATTATGTAGTCTTCCATTTTGGGGTGGGACGTGGAGAAGTGGCAATTATGTGTTCATTCACGAAAATACTTTATAAATTAGGTAAGCTATATTTAAATATATTGAGGTTCTTCGGCACCTAAAAGTAAAACGGTGATGTGGTTTGTTGAAACTGAAAATGTCTTGGGAGTCATTTAATTAATGGAAATATTCCAAAAATCTACATGGATAATGTAAGCAGGATACACAGTAAAAGCTCAATGATTGTTTTTTTCTTTAAAACTTTGCCTTCTTATAAATAAATATAGCTAATTGATCTAACCAAAATATAGGAAATTATTTATTTAACAACTTTTATGTGAGATTCTGCCAATAATTTCTGTAGCTAAAATATTAAAACAACATAATGCAACAGATTGGGGCATAAGGTCCATTATCTACTTTAGTATTACAGCATTGATTGAATGTCTGATTTTAGTCTAATCATAGGAAGATGCATATGCTTTTGGAAGACCCTGGTCTCTATAATTGACTTCAGCCAACTCATTGAGAAATATATCCTAAAAACATAAAAAAAGGAGGTCCACTTATCCTTGTCTTAACCTATTATAGTTAAGGTATTCATTTACTAATACATGTTGAATTCAGATATGGCTGGATGTTCCAGACATCATGTTAGGTCCTGAAGAAATGACAAATAGAAATGAACATGGCCAAGAAGACTGTTATTAATGGGATTTTCATTCTAAGGACCTCTTCAAGAATTATTAAAGTTCTTCGAACCAAAAATGAGTATCCAGTAGATAGTTTGACAGTTCTTATTTTAAAGCAACCAAGCAACAACCATTTATAGAAATGTATACTTAACTCTGTGCTTGGTACCATGAGGTGCCAAAAATATATGACCCTTTGGTCCACCGATTGTATGAAGAAAATAGCTCATGACTTACTTGCCCAATCCTGTACTTCTGTTTTTCTCACAAAACATAGGAGTAGATGTTTAACATATCTTATATCAGTAGGCATGAGGGGATAAAAGAATAGAGAAAGATGGAAGCTGAAGGTCATTCATGAGTTAGGGTGGAAAGGATATACATCAAGTCTTCCTAACCAACCCCTCTTCACTATCCAGACAAGCGATATGATCGTAGTTAAGAGGGAGAAAAATTGTACAATCTTGGCTCTGTTGTCTCCTTTACTTTTTCAAGATTTATCTGGGAGGGTGAGGTACATGCATTCACAATACTCATGGGTAATGGGATATTTTCTTTATTCAGAAAATATGTGAGTGTCCAGCACTGTTCTAGGTACAGAAAGCACCTGACCCAGATACACTGGAGTCTATTTACAAGAGTGTGATGTCTTTAACTAATTTACTACAGCAGTTGTTTCAGATAAACTAAATCATTACCCATACTGAGATCAAATGTAGGAATCTTAGTGATTTGACTCACATTTATTCATCTTTGTGAGGTAATAAGCAATTAATGATTAGAATGCAGGAGATAATTTGTAACGATGGATGTAATAATGGAATTTAATTAACTTCAAATAAGTATTTTAGTACACCCAGATATTTATTTACAGTATAATAGCTTCTCTATTTTTGTCATTACCCACTGCAAGTGGGTAACAGAAGAAGTCATGCAGCAGAGTTAATGCCAACCTAAAATGCCATGGTCTAAAAAGTCATAGCTTTTTAGCATCTGTATCATGATTAGTAAGCTGACAATTCAATGTGATTGATGATATTGTTTTCCAGTTCCTAAACACTTTGTTCTGATTCTCTCAGATCAATGTGTATGAGACTGGCTATTTTGTATGAGCTTGGATATTTCTTAATTGATCTTGGGACTACATTTATAAAGCATAGTTCAAGAAATTACTGTTTGTAATTATTAAAAGAAATAATCTTATTTGCTACTTGAAGTATAGTAGTCAAAAGGAAGTTGATGGGGCGTCCCTGGTGGCACAGTGGTTGAGAGTCCGCCTGCCCATGCAGGGGACAAGAGTTCATGCCCCGGTCTGGGAAGATCCCACATGCCGTGGAGCCCACATGTTGTGGAGCGGCTGGGCCCGTGAGCCACGGCCGCTGAGCCTGCGCGTCCGAAGCCTGTGCTCCGCAACGGTAGAGGCCACAACAGTGAGAGGCTCGCATACCACTTAAAAACAAAAAAAACAAAAAAACAAAAAGGAAGTTGATAGTTGATGAATAGGTTATCCAACCTGTAGCAGAGAACCGAGGTAAGCCTGGAATGTGGAGTTCAGTGCTCTTCCACAATCTGCCTCAACACATAATTGTTTGAATCTACCAATTACATGGGAAATAACGATTCTCTCCAAAAAGCAGCCACTACAATATGGGTGTAGAAATATTTGGACATGACCACAGTAGTGGGTTGGCAGTACAAAAGAAGGCTTCTGAGATTTTATTACAAGGGGAAGCAAAGTATAACTTGGCCACATGTCCTCAGAGCCAGAGCACTGTCCCAATTTAGAGCAGAGTGAGATCAGTCTTGTTTGAACTAGTTCACATCCAGACCACCTGGCAGGGAAAAAAGGGTATGTGTGAAATTTTAAAGAGCTCTCAGCATAGATGTTGTAATGCCTCTGATTCAAGCAGCTTGGCTTTGGGGCTTCTCTAAGGAGAGAAGAGTTGCTTCAGTCATGAGTGACAGCAGCTAGCCAGCTTTCTTGAGGATGGAGTGTTAACTAGTGGCTCAGAAGTGCACATCTTTGGCTCAAGGTGTTAGTAGATGTAGGAGATCGAGATACGGTATATAGCTGGTGGCAGAAGTGGTCCATGGCCCATCATGAGTACTCTCAATATTCTCAGTGAGACTTGCAGTGGTACTATGGCTGAGGGTGTATCTTTGAAGGTTGCTAAGGCCAGAATGATGCCAGTGTTATTACTGAGCTTGCTAAAATTTGTATGTAAATGTCAATGCGATCTAATTACTAAACACGGGCTGGTCACATATATAATTTTTTATTTTGATGTGAAGCCCCTTTGAAGGGCATATTTTTGGCAGGGAAATTTGAGATCAAGTGTAAGAACATTTTACTTTATATATGTCTCTTTAATGAAGCAAAACCAACAATCCAGCTAAGAATACTTTAATATGAGGCATCTTTTGGGAAAACATCTTCTATTTTTTTTTTTTTTACCATTTTCAGATGTAAAAAGATATTGGCACTAAAAGTGTTGATCTTACTGATTGCAATTAACCTTTATGTGTGTTACATTTTTCTTCACATGTAAAATTTGAGCACAGAAATATAGATAACTTAACATTAAATATTGCCCCCAACTGTAGACCTTTGAATATTTCTGTACTAATTGCTATTACTATACAACAAATTACCAAAACCTAACAGCCTTAAAAACACATTCATCATCTCAAAATTTTGTGGGTCAGGAGAGTGGGCATGGGTCCTCAGCTCAGGGTCTCTGAAGACTGCAGTCTAGGTATAAGATGGGCTACAGTCTCATTTGGAGGCTCTTATTAGGGAAGAATCTACTTCTAACCTCACTCAGGTTATTAATAGAATTCATTTCCTCATGGTTATAGGACAGACACCATGGCTTCTTGCTGGCTTTCAGCTAAAGGCCACCCTCAGATCCTAGAGGCTGCCTTCAGCTTCCAGAGGACACTTTCTCTTCCTGAAGGTTGCCCACATTTCCTTATTTCTTTACCACATGTACTTCTCCAACCTGGCCACTTACTTCATCAAGCCAGCAAAGAGAGTTTTTAGAGTGAGTCTGATAGAAAGACAGTCGTATATAATGTAACATAACCACAAAGGTGAGATCCTATTACTTTTGCCATATTGTTTGATTAGAAGCAAGTCATAGGTCCTGCCTACCCTCAAGAGGAGGAGATGATATCAGAGCATAGATCCTTAGAGGTGGGGATCATGGGGGCCACCCTAGGGTCTGCTCACTGCAATTTATTTATCATCTATGTAGAACTTATTTATTTTAATGAACTCACTGTTTTCCTAGGCATGTGTTATATCAAATATGAGTAGAACTAAGGACCTGAAGCTTAGAAATCTTTTATTGTCACACCCTTTTTGGGGTTTAAATATATTTATTATAATGATTTTTTTTTTTAAAGAAGATGTTGGGGGTAGGAGTTAATTAATTAATTAATTTTTGCTGTGTTGGGTGTTTGTTTCTGTGCGAGGGCTTTCTCTAGTTGTGGCAAGCGGGGGCCACTCTTCATCGTGGTGCGCGGGCCTCTCACTATCGCGACCTCTCTTGTTGCGGAGCACAGGCTCCAGATGCGCAGGCTCAGTAGTTGTGGCTCACGGGCCTAGTTGCTCCGCGGCATGTGGGATCCTCCCAGACCAGGGCTCGAACCCGCGTCCCCTGCATCGGCAGGCAGATTCTCAACCACTGCACCACCCAGGGAAGCCCTATAATGATTTTTCATCTCTCTCTCTTGATCCTGTAAAATATCTTCCCACTGTTCATATGTATAATGTTAAATATATATATATAATACATATATATTAGAATTAATTACTAAACTTTGTGGATTTTATTAAAATCTATCCTTTAATAATATAGTTAATTGGGCTTTCCTTGATTTAGAGTTAATGATCGCTTAAAAGTCATTTATTCTTTATTTTGAATTAAATATTCTGGAGAATATTTGAGATATCAAATAGATAGTAAATACAGAGTTCTATGTTACCATATCGTAATAATGCCTACTGTGCGGGCCTGAAAACTACAGGCATACCTTGACGTCTTGGCTGGTGTTGGCTCTGAGAACCATATCAATCTGTGCTTGGGTGGGTGTTTGCTGAAGCCATAATTTCCTAAGTCCTACCATTCTTATCAGATTTTGGAGTGTGATAGAATTATCTTTTCCTCAAGTAACCTGAACATTTTACACTTGCCACATATGATTTTACACATGCCGGGGAAGAAGCTTCCACCTGCCTAATGTGCTTTACCTGTCAAAGGAGAAAAGGATGACAGTGGAAATGAGCAAAAGCCCTCCTTCCCCTGATGCAGCAGGTTGCTCAGGCTGTACACAGATGGTAATAACAGCTCACAATCCAATCTCTTAGGCTGCGGGGCAAATGAAATAAACACCTTTTATTTATGCTACATATCTACATTTAAGCCAAAGTTTTTAGTAGAAGGTGGAATCATTGCTCAAACAAAGTTTTATTCCCTGGATTATTCCTTGGCTAATATAAGAGCTATTTAGTATTCATGGCCACTCTTTTAGACGGTGAAAGGTTTTCCCCTAAAGACAGCCATACAGAGAAAACCTTCATTTCACATTTCCTATCATCTCTATCCTAAGAGTATGTAACAAACTAAGAGATGGGGCTTTCATTAAATCCCAGGTGGAAGAAGTAGAGAGGGGCAAGAAAGTAGAGTTGGAAATAATATTTAATGTTGCTTTAGAATTTCCTGAGTTTGAGTTCTTTCTGAATCTGATTCTCCCAAGGTTCTTTTGACGAAGGCCGTTTTTAGTTCAACAGGCATTATCCCCAAATCGTACATTTATTGTAGTGGTGCTATATGGGAAATTTTAATAGTTTTAATGTTATTAAAGAAATGTAATTGTTTCATAAGACAGTTTTTTTGAGGAAATTATAAGTTATTATAAAACAGTGTTTCTCAAGTGACTTGTGCATGGTAGGTGGGAATAAGGTGGTAAGGTGTGGTAACTTCCAGGCAATTCATTGATTATTCAATGGTCATTTTTGTAGCATCCATTATGTTCTTACAAGTGCCAGGACTGGATTGCAATAGGTGACAAGAGAAGAACGGTTCCTGCCATTATAGAACAGGAAAAAGGAGATTTGATCTCATTTTCCTAGGACAAAATGCTATACAGTATTTTACATCTTTTTAAAATTTGTTATGCCTTTAGGCGGTGACGTGGTGCTTAGCTTCTTGCATATTTTATATATAGGTTGTTGCACGTGTATACTCGCGTGCTTATTTGTCCCTTGTGGATGTTTCACGACTGCAGCTGTAGCGGTTGGACATGTTATGTAGGGTCTAGATCCAGTTTCAGGAGAGCACACACACACAGCAAGAAGCGTCTACCACCTTAATCTTAAATGCCTGTAGTTACCTGGAGCTATTCGAGGGGATTGGAGCGGTGAGCCAAGAGAAAATGTTAGAATGGAACAAACGTGGGTGAATGAAAACAGATATTTGTTCATTTTAATCATACTTAGTTTTGCTTAATAAAATTTAGAAGGTTCCCAATTGGGATGGGCTGAACTGGCTCCAGTGATATTTGGTGTTAATGATTGAGCATCAATCCTGGGTATTTGCTTTCCTCTTTGACCAAAGAGATGGAATCAGCTCATTAAATTTGTTTATTTAGGATTTGTGTCCAAGAAAAGATTTTATTTAGAATGATTTAATCAGATTGTTAATAAAAAATTGAATTCAGTGTGACAGCTTTGCAGGTGTGTGCCATCCGGGTGTAAAATTTAGATTTGACCAGCATCCCCTAAATACAAGTGTGTCTGTATCAAGGAGAGAAGATCAATCTTTTAGGCGTACTAAGTGAGGTAAATATTTTGTTGAAGAGATTCCACCACTGTGATGCCCGTTCACGGAGCCAGGTCTCTGAAATTAGCGGACCACGTCATTCTGTATCTGATAAGATCCAAAGTACTGTATCATATTAGCTGCAGTGGCTGGATCTCTGAGAGCCAGGGGTAATAAAGGATGTTAACATGACCAATTAGCGTCTTTCCGACAGCGCCTTGGAATACATCGAAGCAGAGAGCAAACAGGATAGAACTGTGAAATAGCCGAAAATATGAGAGACAGAGATCAGACACAGTTCATTTGGCAGTTTATCCAGAGGATTTGGGGTTTTATTTATTCTAAACTCTCATAATAGCATGTTGTACAGTTTGTTCTTAATTGGAAACTAACCTAACAGTAAATAAAATCATATATATATATATATATATATACACACACACACACACATATATGTGTGTGTATGTGTGTGTGTATATATATGACATATACATAGGAAAAGCTTTAGAGTAGATTTAGTCTGACTGATTAATGATGTTGAGCATTCTTTCATGTGTTTGTTGGCATTCTGTATATCTTCTTTGGAGAAATGTCTATTTAGGTCTTCTGCCCATTTTTGGATGGGGTTGTTTGTTTTTTTGTTATTGAGCTGCATGAGCTGCTTGTAAATTTTGGAGATTAATCCTTTGTCAGTTGCTTCATTTGCAAATGTTTTCTCCCATTCTGAGGGTTGTCTTTTGGTCTTGGTTATGGTTTCCTTTGCTGTGCAAAAGCTTTGAAGTTTCATTAGGTCCCATTTGTTTATTTTTGTTTTTATTTCCATTACTCTAGGAGGTGGGTCAGAAAGGATCTTGCTGTGATTTATGGTCTGACGAGTTTTTACAACATCATCAACAACAGTAGCAGCTGCTTTGGGCTGATCTTTCATCATGAGACAACTTTTCGTCTATCACATCACATGCATTGTTCAAAACAGCTTATGATTGTATTATTATTTAAGCCTTTTCACAGGCGAGCAGTCAGACACAGGGAGGTGTGGGAGGTGACGAAAGGACAGCCTTATGACCAGATGAATTAGCTCAGTCTCTGTCTCACTTAATCTTAGCTTCTCTTCTTTACTGGACCATGACACCTAAGGACTTACATAGATTATGGCCATGTCCACTTGATCTCTTTTTGTGTGCGTGTAATTAATTTTTATTGGAGTATGGTTGCTTTACAATGTTGTGTTAGCCTCCACTGCACAACAAAATGAATCAGATACGGATACGCATACACATACAGATACCCCCTCCCTTTTGGCATGTCCACTTGATCCTTCACCAAAGGTGTCTGCCTGTTGTTTTAGGCATTCTTTAGGCACAAGTCAACTTGAATTCAAGATTAAGTAAACCTGTACTCCATCAACCAGTACACATTGGCTTTGCTATTTTAAAATTCTCTCTCTTTCTGAACCTTATTTTCCATGTTATTCCCGAGGAATGTCACCCAACTCAGTAGCTTCATTTACCATCTCTATACTGACAGTTATAAAAGGTATGTTTCTAAGACAGCTTTCCCAAGCGCCAGTTTCAGATACAGTATCAGTTGGGGTCCAGCCAGGAGCATGGAAACTGTACTATTTCAAAAAGAGGAAATTTAATGTAGAAAATTAGTTCCACAGGTGTTGAAGCCTAGAAGAGCAAAAATGGGAAGGTAAAGTAACCCTAAGATTAATACATTCATCAAGAAGTAGCCTTTGTTTAGTGTTGTTTTCTTTTTTTTTCAGCTGTAAGTAAAAGAAACTCAACTCAAATTAGCTTAAGCAGAGGAGGAAGTGCTTTGGGTCATAGACCTGAGAGGGAATCAGAGGCAGAGGAGCAGGTAGCTGAGGAAGTAGAACTAGGTCTGAATTTCTTCAGGACACATTCATTCATTCTCGTTCTCATTCTCTCCCTCCGCCCCTGCCTCACCACTTCCTCCTTCCCTCCCTTCCTACCTCCCTCCTTTCTTCCTTGGTTCCTCTGTCTCTCCAAATGTCAGGGAAGATGGCAGCCACATCATCATATTCTTCCAGTTAAACCCCTTGGTCGAAAAAGAGCTATTATATTTAATAACTCATATTAAGATATATCGATATTTTTGTTTTTTTAAAGATATATCAATATCTTAATCCACCGTGAAGAACTTGCCATTTGGAACAATTTATGTTGCCGAAGACATGGTGTTATGTGGATTGGTTAGTCCTGCATCAAATGCCTGTTCTTGAGGTGAGGAGGTGAGGTGATAGAATTGGGAGAGCGAGGCTTTCTAAATGAAGGGATGGCAACCGGGCAAAAATATATGCCCACACGATGTTACTGTTATTATTATCTTGTCTATGGAAAAACAAGGACCCCTGGTATACAATATTATAAATAAATATTTCAATCCCTGTTCTCCATTAATTAATAACAATAGTTGAGCTAAATATGTCTTTGTTGCTCCGTGTCTTCTGTGGCTGTTCTTTCTGATCTTGGCATTGACTTCTAGAGTTCTGCATGAGGGCTATGCAGAGCTTATCATATTTCAGAAGGCAAGAGCTTGAAGCGAGCTAAAATATGTTTTCCAGAACTTGTAGTTATGCATTCTCATATAAAACAATCTCTGTTTCTCTGTTTTCCTTATCAAAAAATAATGCATCAAATAAAAATCATTTATTGAATACAGACTATAAACTAGATCTTCTCTTCTAAATTAAAAGGCTTAAAACATTGTTTTAAATTCACCATGAATCTTTTTGTAATTTGATTGGAAGGGAGTTGCTTGTTTTTAAAAATTCTTCAAAGCTACCACCTGTTTGTATACATTCATATGTGGACTTCAGTCATTTAGTCATTCAGCAAATATTTATTGAATACTTTCCATGTATGATGTATGGTGTCAGCTGATGGTGATTACTATCAAGTGAGCAAATATTACAAAGGTACCATTTGGCATAGTTATCAAGGTTTTTGATTTTTATTCAGTGCCTAATGACAGGGCATACTTTCTAATTGGCTCAGAACAGTAGGAAGACAGGTTTTAAATTGATTATAAAATCTTTACACATCTAATTGCTAAGTCCAAAGATATTTTTACACCCCACAAATATAAATTTTATCAACTTTCTGTCATTCTGAAAAACTATAAGCATGAGGATTATTTTTTTCTTGCTGCTTCTTCTTTTTTTTTTGCCTCTGAAGGTAACTTACTTTATTTCTGTACACTTTTCTTCCATAATTCATTTTAACCACACTTTTCTTCCACAATTCATTTTAACCACATTCCTTAAATGTCAGGTTCATTTTTTCCGTATATCTTTCATTTTTTGAGTTGTGACAAATAAAGGGATAGGCTGTTAAGAAAAAGGCATTATCTTTAAAAGTGACAGTGCTGTTATAGTCATGTCAACATCCCATCAGGAGTTCATTAGTGGGCATGGTTCTGGGTCTGAAATTTTCATCTCCTGGTTGCTTTCATTTCCTAAATCATCTTACTACAGGTATAGCTTTACTTTTTTGTTGGATTTCATTTAATTATTCATCTATGAAATAAAGACAAAGCCTTCTATTACTGGTATCATCCCAAAGCTGCTGTAAGTATGAATAAGTATGGCTAACGCTAAACTTCTAAATTAAAGGAATAATGGCACTTTAATTATTTCTACCTTTTCTTTCTAATGGTCTGTAAGTGGGGAGGGGTTATGTTAAAAGTGTCCTTGCAGGTGGAGAGTTTTACCTTTGGAGTTAAAGGGATTACATAGAGGTTGAGTCATCTTAAGATTTTTCATCAAGTTGAAGGGTAGATTCTGTGAAGGGATGGGGTTCTTAATTCCAGTTTCCAGAAAGTGAGATTATCAAAGTGACAGTGTGGATAAGATTTTTTTTTTTCTCTCTCTCAGCATGTCTGTTAGAAATTACCAGGGAGTCTAGATCCCACTGGGTGGTTATGAAAGATTTGTCAGATTGGTGAGAGTGTTCAGTAATATAATGACATTAGTTAACTAAATTGCTTCCTTAACTAGGGCGTATAACATTAAGTTTTTTTTGTTTTGTTTTGTTTTTTTGCGGTACGTGGGCCTCTCACTGTTGTGGCCTCTCCCGTTGCGGAGCACAGGCTCCGGACGTGCAGGCTCAGCGGCCATAGGCTCACGGGCCCAGCCGCTCCGCGGCATGTGGGATCTTCCCGGACCGGGGCACGAACCCGTGTTCCCTGAATCATCAGGCGGACTCTCAACCACTGCGCCACCAGGGAAGCCCAACATTAAGTTTTAAAATGATAACCTAAAGATTTTTAGAGATCTTTAGATTAGGAGATTCGACAAATGAAAACTAGTAGAAGAATGTAAAAATTCTTTGCTAAGCAGTTATAAAACATCTTTGTTGTGTGAATTTCTTATGACAACTTTCTGAGAGGTCAAGGCTATTCGGCTTATATAACAACACATGTGCTTTGCCCAAGGTCATGATTTAAAAGGATGAAGGTAAAATGTGTCGCCTACTTTCCTCAGTCTTCACAGTCCTTTTAGCTGCCAAGGCTGGGTTCACTTCCAGACTCAGACTGACTTAGATTCCGGATCCAGTTTTACCTCTAGTTAGAAAAATATTAAAGAACCTTTGGTTATTGGTTCATCAGGTAGTCAGCCTACTGCTGGCTTTTCTTTCATCTTAAACTCCAATCAGGGTTTTTCATTACTCTTTAGGTCTAAGCTCCTGGTTTATATATCAGTGCCACTTGGTGGGCGCCTGGATTATTGTAATGTGTCTAAATCCATGGTGTGGTTCCTTAGCAGGTCTGACTCCTTGAGAACTGTGATTCTGACTGTCACCAGGGTCACATGCAGTCCATGTGACTACGATCCTGATTCCTACTCCATGACCATCCCAACACCTATCACCTCATCCAGGTTATCTGCTTTACTGTTTTCTGCTGACTCCCCTACACTTCCTTGCACTGCCTGCAGCGGGAACCCACTCTGATCGTCTCTTGCCCTTTAAAGGTCTCTGAGCTCTAGACACACCAAGTGAGGCCTGTTGCATTGACAAGAGTAGCCTACCTGTCCTTTAGCCATTTTGCTTCTAGCTTTTACTCTGAGTTGTATTTTTTTTTCCAACTTTGGAAACTTGCTGTTTCATACAAAGGTGGAGAATACTAAACAAGAGGTAAATGACAGTCTGGTTTGGCTGAGACAACCCCATCTCCTCTCGGAAGTGGTTAGAACTTACCCAGGTGACTGTGATAACATGAATGATGGATTACACTTACCTAGCCCTCACTATGGGGCTGATTCTTTTCTAAGTCCTCTTCCAGTATTATTATACATGTAGCAGATTATAAAATCTACCATCGTCAGAAGCTAGGCAATGTCACATTTTAAGCGCAGCGGGGCAGTCAGACCTTTTAGATTTCGCTAAGTTGTGTATCATTTAAGCCTCTCCTCACATTTCAGCATCGCCAACATTCAGCTTTGGGAGAAAAAGTAAATGTTACAGTTGTACAGATTCTACACAGCAACTATGAAGAAGGAAATGTATATAGCTCTACCTAATTATATGAACAGTACTGAGGTGAAAGTAAAATGTCCAAAGATAAAAGAGAATCCAGGATATTAGCAGGTGGTAACACCCATGGGTTAAGACAAACAGGCAAACAAGACCCAGGATATTAGAGAGTTGTAAAGACAATCACCTGTCCTGTGAGGGCAAAAGTGGGGGAGACAAATGCAGTCCAATATAATGAGATATTTATAATAGTCTTACATATTAAACTGATCACATTTCATTCTCATTTGTTTTCTTCATTATTTTCTGAAGCATTTTAAATGAATGTGTACTGGTGATCTTCCTTAATGTTAGTAATAAATATAACAAATAAATATAAATATAACAAAATAAATGTTAGTAATAAATATAACAAATAAATATAAATATAACAAAATAAATGTTAGTAATAAATATAACAAAAAATAAATAAATATAAATAAATAGAATGTTAGTAATAAATATAACAAATAAATAAATAAAATAAATAAATGGGATGTTTATAATAGCCCCACCCTCATGGAAGCTAGAGTCTGTCGGGTGGTATGGATGAGGAAACAGGCAATTACAACGCAGAGTGGCAAGTGCAGTAGCACAAATTGGGCTTTGGATTCAGACAATCCTGGGTTCAAATGCCATCTTCACCACTTACTAACTGAGTGTTTTTGGATAAATTATTTATCCTCTATCAACCTCGGTTTCTCCGTCTGTAAGCTGGGCATAATAATTGTACCTGTGGATTACATTAAGTTGTATGGATTACATTAAGTTCTAGGCAAATACACTCTACTCAATGTGTAGTATACTGATATCTCCATTTCACTTGGCACTTAGGGCAGGGATATTGGTTGGGAAATTATGTAATATGGTCTCTTACACAAAATTAAAATCCTAAAATCTCTGGAAAATGGAAAAATTTGGGAAATAGTTTATGACAAGACTTCATGAAAGAACTGTTGATACAAGAGCAAGAGGAAGAGGTGGTGGGAAGGATGAAAAATCAGCTTTGACATGTTGATCCTGCAGCACCTCTGAACCATGACATTGAAATGAACAGTAGGTTTTGGATATAAGGATTTGGGATGTATGGGATATATGGGATAGGACAAATTTAAGTGGTAATGATCAGCATATTCATGTGTCTAGAACTAAGGGAGTAGGTGACATCACCCAAAGAGAGTGTTGAGAGAGAGGAGAGGACAGAACCCTAAAGACTACCAACACTTAAAATACAAGCCAGGAGGAGGAGCAGATAAAGGAGACCGAGAGTATCTTAGAGACAAAAAAGACCCTGTAGGTGTAACTTCCAAAGCCAGTGGAAGATGATGCTTCAGATAGGAGTGGGCCCCAATATCACATGCCAGTGAAATTTTTACATAAGAGTTGAAACAGATATGCTAGAGAGTATATTAGTATGAGTGTTTCTGATTCCTATGTGAAATAAATTTTAAGGTCAACTGCTGAGAGTAAGGAAAAATGGAAGAGAGCGCTGACTATGGAAGTAAAACTGCTGTACAGGATTGAGGAACTAGTAGATGTGGGAGCTCATGAAGTCTTGCCCAGTGTCTATAGTGATACATTATGAATAGTTAAGATATTCCTATCTTTCCTTCTTCTCAACTTGAGCCCAGATGTGACTAAAAGACTAAAGACTGCACAGGTCTAAGGCAATTTTTAAAAAATCTTTATTGAAGTATAGTTGATTTACAATTTTGTGTTAGTTTCAGGTGTACCGCAAAGTGAATCTGTTATACATATACATATATCCACCCTTTTAAAGATTTTTTTCCCATATAGGCCATTACAGAGTATTGAGTAGAGTTCCCTGTGCTATGTAGTAGGTCCTTATTAGTTATCTATTTTATATATAGTAGTATGTATATGTCAATCCCAGTCTCCCAATTTATCCTTCCCTACCCCTTACCCCCAGGTAACCATAAGTTTGTTTTCTACATCTGTAACTCTATTTCTGTTTTGTAGATAAGTTCATTTGTACCCTTTTTTTAGATTCCACATATAAGCTATATCATATGATATTTGTCTTTCTCTGACTTACTTCACTCAGTATGACAATCTTTAGGCCCATTCATGTTGCTGCAAATGGCATTATTTCATTCTTATTTATGGCTGAGTAATATTCCATTGTATATATATACCACATCTTCTCTATCCATTCCTCTGTTGATGGACATTTAGGTTGCTTCCATGTCCTGGCTATTGTAAATAGTGCTGCAATGAACATTAGGGTGCATGTATCTTTTCGAATTACGGTTTTCTCTGGATATATGCCAGGAGTGGGATTGCTGGATCATATAGTAGCTCTGTTTTTAGTTTTTTAAGGAACCTCCATACTGTTCTCCATAGTGACTGTACCAATTTACATTCCCACCAACAGTGTAGGCGGGTTCCCCTTTCTCCACACCCTCTCCAGCATTTATTGTTTGTAGATTTTTTGATGATGGCCATTCTGACTGGTGTGAGGAGATACCTCATTGCAGTTTTGATTTGCATTTCTCTAATAATTAGTGATGTTGAGCATCTTTTCATGTGCTTTTTAGCCATAGGTAAGTCTTCTTTGGAGAAAATGTCTATTTAGATCTTCTGCCCATTTTTTGATTGCATTGTTTATTTTTTTGATATTGAGCTGCATGAGCTGATTGTATATTTTGGAGATTAATCCCTTGCTGGTTGCTTCATTTGCAAATATTTTGTCCCACTCTGAGGGTTGTCCTTTCATTTTGTTTATGGTTTCCTTTGCCTTGTAAAAGCCTTTAAGTTTAATTAGGCCCCATTTGTTTATTTTTGTTTTTATTTTCATTACTCTAAGAGGTGGATCGAAAAGATCTTGCTGCGATTTATTGCAAAGAGTGTTCTGCCTATGTTTTCCTCTAAGAGTTTTGTAGTATCCAGCTTTACATTTAGGTCTTTAATCTATTTTGAGTTTATTTTTGTGTATGGTGTTAGGGTGTGTGCTAATTTTATTCTTTTACATGTAGCTGTCCAGTTTTCCCAGCACCACTTATTGAAGAGACTATCTTTTCTCCATTGTATATTCTTGCCTCCTTCATCATAGATTAGGTGACCATAGGTACATGGGTTTATCTCTAGACTTTCTATCCTGTTCCATTGAGCTATAATTTTTGTGCCATACAGTTTTGATGACTGTAGCTTTGTAGTATAGTTTGAAGCCAGGGAGCCTGCTTCCTCCAGCTTCATTTTTCTTTCTCAAGATTGCTTTGGCAATTTGAGGTCTTCTGTGTTTCCATACAGATTGTAAATTTTTTTGTTCTAATTCTGTGAAAAATGCCATTGGTAACTTGATAGGGATTGCATTGAATCTATAGATTGCTTTGGGTAGTATAGTCATTTTCACAATATTGCTTCTTCCAATCCAAGAACATGGTATACCTCACCATCTGTTTGTGTCATCTTTGATTTCTTTCATCAGTATCTTATAGTTTTCTGAGTACAGGTCTTTTGCCTCCTTAGGTGGGTTTATTCCTAGGTGTTTTATCCTTTTTGATGAAATGATAAACTCGTATCTCCTTTTCTCTTCTGTGTCTATTACTTTTTCATATCCATCCTTCCATGTATCCAACCACTCATTGATCCATCCATCCATCCATTTATGTATCCATCCTAAGTTTGTCCAGACATCTTTCCATTAATTAATTGATTCACACACCATGACCCACCATGACCCACCATGATGCACTGGGAATATAAAAATCAGTACAATGATGGTTTCTGTTCTCACAGAGTATTTTAACTAAGATACAGGTTCAGCTCAGCCAAGACAGATGTTTATTTGTCTCTTTCATAAGATTATGAGTAAATAGTTCAAGGAATGCAGGCCCTTTCCATCTCTTTACCATCTCATAACCCTAGGTTACTGTCCTTATGCATATGGCACAAGATAGCTGACTTCCTGTCCACATGTCCACATACTAATCAGTGGAAGAAGGAAGATAGGGAAAGGTATGACTTGGAAGTTGAACATATCACTTTCACTCATATCCTAATTGCCAGGAAAATAATTACATATTGCCTCACCTAGTTTTAAAGGAGTCTCAAAATGAAGTTTTAGTTTGAATGACCATATAACCAGCTAAAACATCTGTGAAAGAAAGGAGAAGCCAGATATTGAAGAACTGACAGAAGTCTCTCACATACAGAGCTTATGTTCTGGTTAGAGTTACACGCAGGTGAATTGACAATTACCATAAATTGCGGAGGTCACAGCTGCAGGATGTGGTGGGAGTTCTTAGGTTTTCTACTGCACAGTCCTTTCTGAAGGTACCTGTCCCCAAAATTAGCCCTGGAGAGTATCCCGTATCTCAGTGTTTTATCCCCTTTTCTCAATACATTTCTCATTTCCTCAGAGTAACTACATTTTGAGAAAAAATAACAATAATTAATTCATCCTAATATGCTTATTGCTAATCACTTCTTTAGTCTCCCCCCCACCCCTTTCTTTGTAATTCTAGGATGTCTTCATGTTTTTAGCTGGGGGGCTTATAGGCTGACCTGGAAAGATATTTTCAGACAGAACTGGTTATTCTGAGTACCAGGTTTATTATTAAGATTTGAAGTTTAGAGAGTATGAGAAGGAACCAATTGAAATGTTACTAAAAACAATCCAGTAGTCATATTGACATGTACTGGTAAAGACAAAAAAAGTTAAAAAAATGAATTTTGCACTAATTTCCTGGTCGTTAAAAGAATCTTATGGTGGGGTTGGTATAATGCCTTGGAAGAGAGTAGATACAACCTCTGGGCAAGCAATTTACTTCCTAGGACTAATTGCTTATTCTTGATTCATCATGGAGCTGGGCATCTTGACAATAAATATTTCCATCAGATTTAATTTTAAAGAACTAAAACTCTTATGAGCTACTTAAGATTACCTTTCTTCAAACTAAAGAGATCAAGCCTTGGTAAAATGACTCTAGAAACAGAATCTATTAGGCGTAGAAACATAGGGAGCCCCCCGGTGTTTCTCACAAAGATGTCTCTGGGCTTGATAAACTATGGGAAAGCCTCGGAAAGCCTGAGATTAACAATAACACTATAAATGCAGATTATCTCATTAAGAAAGAATTTGATTTCTGTCTCACTGTACCTACCTGGTTATTTTGCCATCTTGTGTTCGTTAAGGACTTTTATGACTTGTAATTTTCCCTGCTGAATTAAATTGTTTATCTCTGCCCATTTAAAAAAAAAATTGAGTCAGTTTCTAAGCATTTAGGCTTAATAATTTTGTCTTAATAATTTTGTCTATTCCCAGGTGTCTATCCCTAGGTATAACATAGCACTGAAAATAACAGATCATATGTTTAATTGCTAGTCATCTAAGCTTTTTTCCTTTTAAGTGATATTTTCTAAGAAGCTATATAAATTCTGAATGTTAGTATTATGATTGGTTTAATTTTGGCAGCTTTAGGTAATTTCTCTGTAATGAAAATATGTATATGATATTGGGTTTTTATTGCTTTTTAACAATCATATTCAACTTTTTCAAGAGATGAGCAATCATCTTGCCACCTTGGGAGCCTCTACCCTGATTCTGATGCTGCTGTCTTTGTATAGAACATTTTTGGGGGGAGAGGCTCTAATTTTTCACTTAAAATGATAATGTAATTTAATTTCACCACAAGTTTTATTAAAGTAGAAAAGTACACTCACGTCAGAGCGACTGGTTGAATCTTTTCGGTGTTAAATCCACTGGAGTATTAGCCGGCTATTGATTTGTTTACTAAACAGTTACTGAATGCCTGTCATAGGTCAGGATTGGGTACATTGATGAATTCTGTCATCATCCTTGCTTTTGAGGTGCTCATGATTTTGTTAAGAAGCAAAATAATTAAACGTAATTGTAGTATGTTGCAATTGTTGAGTCAATGTGGCAATATATGAAGATGAGGAAGCAAGTTATTTTGGACAGGCTAGGGAAGACCATATAGACAAGATGCTGTTGAATTTGGACTTTTAAGGATTAATAGCTTTTCACTAGGCAGAGAAACAAATCAGTGTCTAGAGGGAGGAAGCTTATTAAGGGAGAAAAAACTGCATAAACAAGGCACAGCATCTTGTGGTTAGGAGATGGATGGATGTTGGGTGTTACTGGAGTCTAGCTGCTGGGAAGAAGTAGATGTAAAGAAGAAGCACTAAAAGCAATTGCAAAAGGGCTTCAATAAGATGCCAAGGTATTCTCTAAAGAGCTCTTGACAAAGGACCCTTTGATTTAATTTTCACATGCAGGATTGTTTTGTGGATAATTTTTTTCCACCCTCCCTCCCTCCCTGCCTCCTTCCTTCCTTCCTTCCCTCCTCAGTAAATTTATTTGAACGTTATTTTCTAGGTACTAGGGATAAGTAAGTGAACAAAGCAGAAAAAAAAGTCTTGTCAACGTGGAGCTTACATTCTAGAAGTGGAGCTTCCATTTCTAGACCACGTAAATGGCAAGATAGTAAATATTTTAGGCTTTACAAGCCATGTACTTTCTGTTGAAAATAATTCTGCCTTTGTAGTGAGAAAGCAGCCCCAGACAATACATGAACAAATGTGCACACCTTGTTTCCAGTAAAACTTTATTTACACACTGAAATTTGAATGGTCATATAAATTTTGTGTGTCAGAAAATATTCTTTTTTCTTTTGTTTTTTTCTGCAGCCATTGAAAAATGTAAAAATCATTCCTAGTGCACAGGCTGTATGAAAGCAGGCAGGGTAGATTTGGCCACAGGCTGTAGTTGGCCTCACCCTGCCCTAGAGGGTCAGGTTAATGGAAACATTTAACAAGACATTAGCTGGATGAATCAAAACCAGTTTACATATTTAAAGGACTTAGAAAATAGTGCAACCAGCTTATAATGCATAGAGATTCATCAGTTCTGCAGGAGAGACAAGGAAGTGCAAGCTACTGGGTCATGGACCATTTTAGACGTTAATATCTGAGTGAGTGAAGGTTACATCAGACCTTCTGGACATCCAATTGCCCCCTTCCACGTCTAAGCGTATATTCGTGTGGCATTTCTGTATATAGGCTAGTCTGGCTATATCCTGGCACCACCTCATCTGACCCAGGTTCCTGTCCTGAATCTTGGTGTTATATAGTAATCAGTGCCCACTCAGGCACGGTTTCCATTCATCTCCCTCAGTCTACCCATGTGAACTCAGCCTGGTTCAAGTACTTTTCTCAGATGAGGACTGCAGAACTACTGTTATGAGTATTAGTTGCTCAGGTGTTTCTGAGAGTAAGCTCCTGGGCCCTCAGACCAACTGCAAGAACTTGTGTACACATTTTAATAACATACTCTTCATCTACTCACGATATTATTTTCATTCAATTATAATTTCATTTTAACAGTCATTTCATTGTTGAAGTTCTGAAGTCATTGCTGCTTGACATCCAGCTGTGTGACACCAGGCAAGTTATGGAGACTTTCCCAGCCTCACTTTCCTCATTTGTAGGGAATAATACTCTTGCATAAGTTACAGGGCTGTGGCTTTAAATGAAGTAGTCCTCATAATCCTAAAGTATCTGGTATGTAATAAAACAAGTAAATAAAAACTGACTATTATTATTATTACTATGATTGTAGAAAATAAGAGAGGCAATTCAGCATTCTTCTCCTAGTAGAGTTTTAGCTATTGTTTTTAAGATTCTATGAAGATTAGAAAGAGGAGAGAATTAACTTACTTAGAAAAAAACCTGATTTAAACTTCTAAAAAAATCCATTAGAATATTGCAGATAACTTAATACAAGGGAAATTAATTATGAGCGGTATTGTTTTGAAACAACACAATCAACCATTAAAACATTTCAAAAATTTGAGAAAGGTTAATTACCTTACTTATGCCAACTACATTTTTAAATGAAGGATTTTTAATTCTTTTGAAAACATGCTCAAAACATATTTGTTTAATTTAATACTGTGTGTAGTGGACCCCCAACTCCTATACAATGAGTGTAAACCACTATAATATATCTTAGCCTGAAGGCTCACCACAGCCACTATTGACTTCAGCTGCTAAAATTAGAGTCTGCTCTTTTCAACTTTCTCCCCATTGTATTAGAATTTGCTTTGTTCTGAAACCAGTGAGAGGCTTTTTATTTACTTTCTACAGCAGGGAAGGATTTCAGTTGGTTCCATGGCTCTTAGTCAAGTATCACTTTATTTCTGGACAAGTGATTCAGACTTGTGGGAGTCATCCCATAATTTAACAGTAGAAAAATTTAGGACCTGGGACTGTCACACAAAAAATTGCACAATGGAGAGAAAGTTGTGCTGATCTTCATAAAAATAGTGAAATGCTACTAATTCAATACACTTACAAGTTTTGTGCTTTGGAGTTTTTCTCCAACTGAGAGAAAAGGCCCTCCAGTCTACAGTTTGCCCAATGGTGTATATTTATCCATGTATATTAACATAAATACATGTTTAAAAAGTGTGTGTGTGTGTACAGTTAGGACTTTATGTCCCTGGAATTTATTTCTTTGTTCAAATTGCACTGATTCATACATGGCCATCAAATCTACAACCAACTTTTTGGTGAGTTATTTATATTGGCCTCAATTTTCTCATGGATGAACTAAAGCTTATATCTTGGAAGGGGTTATTGGAAAGACTGAGATAATAATTATAAAGTGACTAGTTTAGTACCTGAGTCAGTAGGTGCTTAATAAATGCTTGATTTCTTCCCTTCTATCTTTCCTATGCCTTTACTTTCACCTTCTGGCCCAAATCATCTTTAACTGCCACAGGTTCTCTTCTTTCATTTCTAAAATCACCGTGTAATTTATTCCCACTTTTAATCAAAAGCAGACAAGTAAACTAATGTGATAATACTGTTTCAGAGATTTTCCAGTTGTAAACATGATGAGCTACCCTAAAGATAGGTATTAACATAAACAGAGTAATTGAATTATGAAATGAACATGAGTCTCCAGGCTTTTATTGTGCATATAACTGAAAAGGAGTGTAAATGTCATGTATATTAATGGGCGAGAGTTTTGATAAAATGACCAATAACCTCACATTATTTCCTCCTTGGGCACTGGCGAGGATGGGCTACAGCGTTTACTCACCACCGTCATGTGGAGACCCTTACGTTCTGCTTCTCTCTCTGCTGAGCTGTCAAATTCATTTATCCCCACTGGCATCTCCCATACAATAAGATGGTCTTACTTACAATCCCTCTGCTCTTTATAAAGCAGAAACTAGCACACCATTGTTAAGCAATTATACTCCGATAAAGATGTTAAAAAATATATATATATGCTCCTTTATTGCATGTCTCGACTCTGCTGGTTGCCAGGCCCTGCAGACTTTTCCTCGTCTTCCAAGCCTTTTTGTTTTGTCATTTAATGTTTGGAATTATTTGTAGCTAATGCTGATGAAATTGGTCTAGAGGTTGAAATTGGTCTCACCTGGGCATGGCTATTGGTTATGGCTATTGCTCTGCAAAACTTTAGTTCGCTTTGAAGCTTTTGCTGTATTGAATCACAAGGTTTGTCTGCTGAGTTGCCAGACAATATATGCTTGAAAAATTTGTAATAATACAATTTTATAGCTGGACATTTCTGGGAAATCTCCTTCAGGCCAATAGCAGGTCTGGGACTAAAAGTTTAACATAGCAAAGATGTTCACAGCCAGAGTGATCTATATCCAGTGTTGCCATGACAGCTGCAAGAGGCCTTCTGTGTGAGGAAGCAGTCCGTATCTCTCTGCTTAATTCCACCATATCTGACTTATTGTATAAGTAGAAGGGAGCTTCAGTAAAAACAAACATAAAACATAGTTTATCTGATAGGAAGTTTTTCTAGGCTGAATACAAGTTTTTTCTCTTTAAGGTATGGTAAATGACATTGAAAATAGGTATCTGTTAGGTTTGTCCCACATCCATATTGCTTTCATATTCCATTTCAGTTCATTCATCGGCTTTTGGCTGTATCTTTCTTTTTAAATTTTATTTTATTTTACTAAGAACACATAACAGGAAATCTACCCTCTTAATAGATTTGTAAGTATACAGGGCAATGTTGTTAACTATAGACACAATATTGTAGAGCAGATCTCTAGAACTTATTTATCTTGCATTACTGAAACTTTATGTTGTTCATTAGCAACTCCTCATGTTCTGTTCCCCCCTGTCCCTGGCAACGTTATTCTACTCTCTGCTTCTATGAGTTTGACTATTTTGGGTACCTCACATAAGTGGAATCGTGCAGTATTGGTCCTTTTGTGAATGGCTTATTTCACTTAGCATGTTGTCCTCCAGGTTCATCCTTATTGTTGTATGGGTCAATGGCAGGATTTCATTCTTTTTATGGCTGGATAATATTCCCTTGTTTGTTTATGCCACATTTTCTTTATCCATTCATCCATTGACGGACTTTCAGGTTGTTTCCATATCTTGGCTATTGTGAATAATGCTACAGTGAACATGGGAGTGCTAATATCTCTTTGAGATTCTAATTTCAAACCAGACTGACTATTAGAAAAACAAACAAAAAAAGACAACGAGTGTTTTCAAGAATTTACAGAAATTGGATTTGTTGTACACACTGTTGGTGGGGATGTAAACTGATGCAGTTGCTTTGGAAGACAGTGTGGAGGTTCCTCAAAAATTAAAAATAGGGCTTCCCTGGTGGCGCAGTGGCTGAGAGTCTGCCTGCCGATGCAGGGGACACGGGTTCATGCCCCGGTCTGGGAAGATTCCACATGCCGCGGAGCGGCTGGGCCCGTGAGCCATGGCCACTGGGCCTGCGCATCCGGAGTCTGTGCTCCACAACGGGAGAGGCCACAACAGTGAGAGGCCTGCATACCGAAAAAAAAAAAAAATTAAAAATACCATATGATCCAGCAACGCGGTGTTCCTTTCATCTGATAACAGCCCATTCATTTCAGCCCATGTGGTCCAAATGAGTTTAACCTGGACATTAAACGTGAGTGTGTAAAGAAGCCTGGCCAAGCTTGTGCTCCTTTCCTTCAGCCACAGGGAGACACATTAGAGCTAATGAGAGAAATTCCTGGATTTCTTTTCAAGAATTGTTGGAAGAGAGAAGCTTTCTTTCCATGGTTGTGTCTGATAGAGTAGAATGAAACTCCGCGGTTGCTGACAGCCATCTTCGCCATCAGTAGGAGAGAGCTTGCCTGAGAATGGAGTGAACAGAGGAGAAAGCAAGACGTATTTGAACCTGTGGATCTTCCCATGCCTGGTGTTTTCCCATCTAATTAAGTGTCCCGTCTCACATTCACTTTAATACATTTTAATTGGCATCTTACCATATTGGTGTGCCATAATGTACCCATTGCTCGTTATTTAATGTCTTGTCTGAAATTAACCCTCATGTGTATAAGTGTTTGGTACTTTGGAAAGATAGAGGAGTGGCATTGCTAATTCAAAATACGTAAGGATTTTCTAAGACTTTTCATATGGTAGGCAATACAGTACATTTACTGTATTGCTTTTTGCTAGGACATTCTGTTTTAGGATTTTGATGTATGTTCCCAGTTCAAAATGTTGACAAACTGTTATGAATAAATTTAAATATAGATTGAATGAATTGTTTTTCTTAGAAATGTAAGAAACAGAAATCATCTCTAATGTGGTGTTAAAACTAAATCAAGAAAGCTGATGTGTTACACAGCAGCATATGGGCTGAGTGGGATCTGCAGGCAGCTGTGTCTAGCGTGAAATGCTTACGTGCTTTGAGAAAGCGTGCAGAACAGCGGGCAACCCGAACATGAGTGTCAGGTATGAGCTATAGGCTTTTGAGATGGGGAGAGTGAAGGAGAGCTGGCTAGCCTTGTCTGACTCCCCCCCACCACCCAGGTCGCTGCACCTGTTTCCCTCTAAGAGTTGAGAGGGGATATCAATATAGTTCAAGGTACATACAATCAACACCCTCCCCGACTCACATGCTCCGAGTATGGTGGGAGTTAGGTTTCCCTGCTGTCATCTTGAGTTTCACTAACGTGGTAGTATGTGGACCTGGCTCTCAGAGAGGCCTTCCTATGACTCTTTCATTTCTGCCCCTCAGCCTCTCCACTCTCCAACCTCACAGCTCCCGCCTCTCTGAAGCATGCTCTCCTGTCACCTCCTCAACATCCTGAAATATTCCCTTGAAAAACCAAACACCCCTTTTTTCCCTTCTAGTTGGCGAGGCAATGCTAATTACATTTATATAAGTACGGAAAATGGGCTCATTATCATTGTTACCGTCTGATTGCAAAAAAAAAGTAAAAATGGATGTTATAGTAAAGTACAGTGACTTTGTAAAAAAAAAAAAATGAAGGGGAAAAAAATCTGGTTCTTATCATAGCAGTTCCATGTACTATCTGTGAGATCTTTGTGAAATTACTTAACACTTCTCCAGTCTTTGTCAGCTTTTGCAACTAAGGAGACCAGCAGAAAAGAAGCTTCTTCCAGATACAAAGAGAGGGTATTGATTTTCCAAATAGCAAATACACCAGGTTATTGCTGTTGTTTACACACCCCGAGGCCCATGACTAGGCTGGGAGAAAGAAAGATCAATGCAAAAGGGATTCCAGAGTACAGAGAAGAAGAGCAATCAGAACAGCGCAAGTTGACAGCGCCTAATGAAATAGAGATGGATGCTGGAATAGAGGCACTGTTTCTATTATTTCTCTCTATATTTGCATCACTAGCTCTCTCTCTGCCTAAGGATCTTAAGTAAAATCGGATGTGCAAAAAACCGAAAAGATCTCTTAAAATAAAAAAAAAAGAACTGAAATATTCAGGAGATGAATTAAAGGAGAAGGTAGCCAATTTGAGATCAGAATTAATGGCCAGGATGACATAGTGGAAGAAATAACTTAAAACACTGAACAAAAATACAAAATGTTGAAAATTAGGACAGTAAATAAGAGAAACACAGAGGGAAGATTCAGGGGACCTAACATGTACATATTAGGAGTTGTAAAAGAGGAAAAAATTTTAGATATAAGTGAAGCAATAAGTTTTTAAAAATATAGATGAGAACTTCCCAGAGTTGAGTTCTTGAGTCGGTAGATTTAAAATCCCACCTCTGGGTATATATCCAAAGGAAACAAAATCACTGTTCCCAAGCGATAACTGCACTCCATGTTCATTTCAATATTATTCACAATAGCTAAGATATGGAAACAACCTAAGAATCTGTTGATGGATGAATGAATAAAGAAAATGTGGTAGATACATACCACATAATGGAATATTATTCAGAGATTAAAAAAGAAGGAAATCCTGCCATTTGTGACAACAGGAATGAAACTGAAGGACATTATGCTAAGTGAAATAAACTGGACACAGAAAGACATACTGCATGATCTCATCTACTGCATATACTCATGAAATCTGGAATCATGTGGAATCTGAAAAAATCAAGCCCACAGAAACAGATAGTAGAAGGGTAGTTAACAGGAGTCTAGGGAACAGGGGCTGGATAAGTTGGGGAGATGTTGATCAAAGGGCTCAAAGTTTCAGATATAAGATGAATAAGTTCTGGAGACCTAATATATAGCATCATGACTATAATTACTATTCTATTGCATACTTGAAATTTACTAAGAGGGTAGATCTTAAGTATTCTCACCACACACAAAAAAGAGCTAATTGTATGAGGTAATGGAAATGTTACTTAGCCTGATTATGGTATTCATTTCACAGCGTGTACGTATATAGAAACATCATGTTGTACACCTTAAATGTATACAATTTTAATTTGCCAGTTGTAGCTCAATAAAGCTGGAAAAAATCTTCACGAGTTCTAGGTGTGATTGAGGAAAAAAGACACAGATCTCAGTGAATCTTGGCAAGATTCCTGAACTTTAAAGGTTAAGAGAAATTGTACAAGCTTGTGAGCTAAAAGAATATATTTACAAAATGAGAAAAGATCATAGAGATTTCAGCTCTCGTCTTCAACATTGAATTTTGAAAGACAATTGTAGATTACGGAGATAAAAGCACTGCACCACACGAGTCCAATACCCAGCTAAGATGCAATTCACCTGTTAGGTTCATGGTGAATGGGATAAAGTACTGTGGATATTCAGTGATTCAGAGAGTGTATCACCTATGTACTTCATGAGGGATAATTGCTTGAGAATGTACTCCAACAAAATAATAATATAATAGATCAGACCTCAAGACAGGAAAAGAAGAAGGAGGTGGTGAGTAGTTAGATTTTACCTATCTGTCTATCTCTGTGTATACCTAAATAGATGATATCTATTTCTATATCATCTGTCTGTGTATACCTAATAGGATGAAGGAGTATGTATTATTTAAATGCTAAATATTGATTATTGAAAAGGAAAATACATCAAAAGAAAGTTATTAGTAATCTAGAAGTAGATTTACTATAACGTGTAAGCAAAATGTGAGAGTTCTGAGGTGAGTTCAGGGATTTGGGGGATGATCAGGGAAAAATATATGACCTTGAGGTGGCAGTAGCACACAGCAAGCTTTATTTGGGTGGCAACTGGACAGGTTTACCAGCCCTCAGAGCATGAGACCTTCCAGAGACAGTGGTGCAGGGCACCACCCAGAAGGGGAAGAGGTAAAGGAAACCTTGGGGGAGAGGGGAATTGTATGTTCCGGTGATGTCACTCAGTAGGATGGCAGGGAGTTTCTGGATCAGAGAACTCCAAAGGGAAGCAGCAGTTTGGGGTCTTTTCTAGCCCCTGAGATTTGTCTTATCTTTGGCTAGCAGATGTTGGAAGTAGCTTTATGGGGTATGCATCACAGGCATGCTGTAAATGCCTAGCAATCTGCATATTTGGTTTACATTTAAAACAATTTGATATGTAAAAATTTGAGTTCGGGCATTGGCAGGCTTTTGAGCCAACAGTGCCCGCCTGCTATGCAGAAGTAAACAACATAGGGCCAGTACCCTGGGGCCGTCTTTGGCTCATTGGTATAACACACTAGAAACGGGGAGCACATACTCTAAATGTCTAACGTGGGAGGAGAAAGAATGAGAAGTAAGAGTATTATAAATGTTTTATCTTATGGGGATTGGATATAGGAAGCAGCAGGGGAATATAGAGTCCTAATAGATAAGAAGCATCACGCTTCTTATAATTGAGAAATATTTTATATTTTTTATAATTGAGCAATATTTTATTATAAATGGTAGTAAGGGGAAAATAAACTAAAGAAATAAACTAATATAAAAGTGGAGTGAAATTTCCAAATCAACA
This sequence comes from Neophocaena asiaeorientalis asiaeorientalis, assembly GCF_003031525.2. Classification (NCBI taxonomy): domain Eukaryota; kingdom Metazoa; phylum Chordata; class Mammalia; order Artiodactyla; family Phocoenidae; genus Neophocaena; species Neophocaena asiaeorientalis. Next base: position 207,374 of record NW_020185316.1, on the reverse strand, counting down.
AGCAAGCGAGAACGAAAGGCTTGCAGTTTGATCATATCAGCGAAATATTGGAACAGGGAAAAAATTGTTTTAAAGAAAACATAAACTAAAATAATTAATGATATCAATTGTTATACTAAATGTGAGCAGGCTGAATTCTGTCTCTTATGAAATTGTAGAGACTGTCAAAAATCTACCCCTAATGTGTGCTGTTTATGAGAAGCTCAAGAGTAGTGGTATGATTATCAGACAAAATGGTCAAAGCATTTACTGATATATAAACATCACGTCATAATAAAATGCCTGTTTTTAAAAAAATATATAGTTGTCACAAGTCTGAGTACAACAAACAGCATAGCTGCTAAATACATATAAAAAGAACTATTCAAACTCCCAGGAGAACTTGATAAAAATCCAGTTACAGTGGGAGATGTTAATATGCCTATTTTGGGGTCAGATCTACTAGAGAAAATAATTGAGGACATAAAGAATTTGAATGATGTCAGTAAACATAAAGCTACGTATACAAATTTACACTTTCAAATAGAAATATTGTTTTATATGTCTATGAAATATTCATAATTAACCATATACTTGACACTGAGGATAACTAGTAAAAATGGTAGAACTTTACAAGTTACATGTTACATTTTGTATTGGATCAAAATACAATTAGTAATAGAGAAGGAGATTGCAATCTCCTCTGTGATAGGAAATTAAGAACTACAGTTCTAAATTAATTACAGATCAAGACAGAAATTAAAACTAAAATTACAAATTATAAATGATTTTGAAAACATTGTAAGGGAGAATACTTTATAAAACCAAATAACCTCAGTAAAACTCTGTTTAAGGAATAACTTCAGTCAGTGATCCAAAAATAAAGAGCTTTATGATATTTTTTTAAGTTACAAGAAAAGCAACAAAAACAAAAATGAAATTGGTGAAGGGAAATACTAACCTTAAGTCTTGTGATAAAAGTGAAATAGGAAAGATAAAGTAAAACTGTTTTTCTCTGAGTATTCAAGGAAATCAATAAAACCCTGTTGAAGGGAAAAATAAAGAGAGAGAACAACATTATACATGCTTAGGGATAAGAAAGGTCACAAATCTACACAGACTGAAGACATTAATGACATAAGGAAGCACTATATGCGACATAAAAAAAATAACCAATAAAAATCCTAGGAAAAGTTTGGACATCTATGTATGTATAGACTCAGACTTTCAAAGACCTGATGAAGTAAGGTAGGACACTTGGAAGGTAATAAAGAAAAGACACGCTCTCCTATAAAACAAAATTTTTATGGCAAAAAATATTGTAAATGAACTCAAAGGGAAAAATAGATTTGTATAACTTTCTTTTCTTTTTTCTCTAAAAATCTTTTTTTTTGAACATGGGGAAAGCATGGAAGGATATATATCTTAGGCTATTACTACTAGTCACGTAGTGGGGGAGAAAAGGTGGGCTGGGTTTCGGGGGTGGAAAAGTTGATGGGTAGAGTAAGAAGAAGTAAAAAGAATAAAAGAAGTAAAATGACGTAATAGCTACAGACTGTAGGTTTAATTTAAAACTTACATCCCCGGCGGTCCAGTGGTTAAGACTCTGCGCTGCCACTGCAGGGGATGCAGGGGAACTAAGATCCCACATGCCATGTGGCAAAAAACAAACAAAAACCCCCTAAGAACTAGGAACAGTAAAGCCCTGATTCAAGCAAGTACCTTATCCTAACAAAAACTGGGGAGAACAAGTATGAGAAAGACTTCTAAAGTATTTAAAATTTAAAGCTACTTCTATAGCCACATTGTTTAGGGGGAATGAATTGGAGACCCTTATCACAATCCATTGCGTATCCTTTATAAAGTATATATTTGTATAAAGTTGTCATTGAAAATAGTAATGCATTGATCAGCCCTCCAAAAACTACCTTGTATAGCGTGTGATCTTAATAACTAGTTTTCCTTCCCTTCAAACCTCAATTTTACTTTCCATGAAGCTATTCTCTTGTCTAATTTTTAGCAGGTTTTACAATTTCACTTATGGTGTGTTTTTGAAGTAGTAGTGACCCCATTAACTGCTTAAGAGCCCTACTAGTATTAAACTGAACATATTTTGCTGTAAAATAATAACTGGTTTCCTAAGAAAAATCATAGTATTATGACTAAATCTTGGGATAGAAGAAACCTTGACCTGTCTTTGTGGGAAGGAATCTTTTAAAATTTTGTATTTCAAGGTTAGTAGCATTGAGCGACATTTGTTACAATGAACACAGATCAGAATGATATATCAGTGTGACATATAAAGTCAATAGCACATTTCTAAAGCAGGGGCACCGTGTATTAGTAGAGGCACAGGAAACCTGACTTGGGCCTGGCTCCAGCACGTACTGACACGGGTGTAGGACATGTTACTGAATTTCTCAGTCTCAGTTTACACAACAGAATCATTGTGGTCCACCTACCTAGAGGGTTTGTTGTGACAATCAAATGACTACTTTATATAAGAGGGCTTTGTAAGCAAGAACACATGCATGAAGTATATGATTGAATAGCTTTTTCTTTTTCTTTGTGGAAGGATTTTCTTCAGTCTTTTCTGTTAGACGTTAGATTTTACTTGTCCTTTTCTGGATACATCTAGGAAGGAATTTATCTGTGGTACAAAATCTGAATCTCCGGAGACGATGTTTGAATAATAATAAAAAAGATGATTTTATTCTTGTCCTTGGCATAAAAGAAGTACCATTTTAGGGAGATCTACAATTAGCTTGAATCTTGAAACAGGTGCTTAAAATACAAAATGAAAGTTAGTCTACTTGGAATCATTTAAATTCTGTAAAATTTGATTTCATAAAATGGCTAAGGACATAATTTTCATGTAGCAGTAGATGCCATATAGCCTTCTGGAAGAGAGGATGTAAAGGTGTAATGAAATATTATGTTCCTTCTAACGGTATTCTTCAACATCAATGTATTATGTAATTATAAGTAACTACTACAGGTAGATGTTTCCTGGTACTATAGAAATTCTGTTTCTGTTATAAAGGAAACTGCATGTACTTAATACTCCAACATTATATCTTTGAACTCCTTCTTCAATCACAATTTACAAATTGTAATAAATCCAAATAAGATAATTCAATTTTTATATTTTTCTATCATCTACAAGAGACCATACTAACAGGATAATTTTCTCCTGATGAAAGAAGTTAACTATTTATTGTGGTGGTTTCTATGTATTAATATTATCTCACAGCTCCTACAATGCTATATTTCAGCATTCTGAAATTTACCATAACATAATCTTATTATAATGTAATATAATATAATATAATAAAAATGTTTTTAGCCTATTTAATTTCTTGGTCCTAGTTGTGGATTTTTTTCTATTAGGTCATCACAGTAATTTACAGTAATTATTATTACTGCTTTATTAATAAGAATAAACAGAAGAATGATATTAACTGAAGTTTTAATTAGTCTCAAATGAAGGGCAGTATAGACTATTTAAAGTGTCAGAACTCACATTTTGTTTTGCAATTAAGTTGTACGTATTATGTAGCTGTATCTATCTATATCTACCTATCATTTATATCTATTTGTCTACTGTCTATCTGTCTGTCTGTCTATCTATCTACCTACCTACCTATCACTTGAAGTAAAATAAGATATATAATTCCAACTGGAAAATAACATCAACAGCACAGGCTTTGAAATCAGACAAGAGTTCAGCTCTGCTGAAAGTTTTGTGATAACTTTCAAGTTGTTAAATTTCTCTGTGTTGATTGCTTTATCAGTAACTAACACAGATAGTGGCTAAGTTCATCTCTTTTCCTTTCATAGCATTGTCTACGCAGGGGTTGGTTGTCAAACCTTAACATGCAAATCACTGCCATGGAGATCTTGTCCAAATGTAGATTCTGCTTCAGTAGGTCTGAAGTGGCCCAGGATTCTGTTTCTGATAAGCACAAACTCCACCTGCCTCAGGTTGAGTAGCAAGGTTGCAATGTACACTGGGAAGCAGAAGGTTTGCTTGTGTGCTGATGTGCTCTTCTAACATCTAAAATGGAGAGTTATTGTGGCAGTTAGGGATAAGAGATGTGTAAAATGCCTTTCCTGGCTTGTTACATAGGAGGACCTCAAGAAGCGTCATCATTGCATCATCATTGGGGTCATATATATATATTTTTCTTTGGTAGTGTTCTTCTTGGAGCCCTGTTTTTTTTTTTAATTCAGGTATAATTGGTATATAACATTATATTAGTTTCAGATGTATCAAACATAATGATTACGATATTTGTATATATTACAAAATATTCACCACAATAAGTCTAGTTAACATCCATCACTATACGTAGTTACAACCTTTAATTTTCTTGTGATAAGGACTTTTAAGATTTATTCTCTTAGCATCTTTCAAATATGCACTATGATATTCTTAACCACAGTCACCATGCTGTACCTTACATCCCCTTGACTTATTTTTATAAGTGCAAGTTTGTACCTTTTGACCCCCTTCACCTCGTCACCCTCCCACTTCTGGCAACCACAAACCTGTTTTCTCTGTATATATGAGCTTGGGTAGTTTTTTGTTTTGTTTCTGTTCTGTGATCATCTCTTTAGTTATTATCTGTGTGTAAATAAATCATACGTTTGGCAGTAAAGTCAGGTCACAGCTGGGAGTACTATTGGAATCGTTTTGTGTAGACCCCTTGTTTATAGAGGAGGAAACTAAGATTTCTAGAAGGAGAGTTCCCAGAGGATAGAAACTCAGACCTCATGATTGTGAACTTAACTCTCTTCTCATCCCATCATAGTGTCTTCCTTGTCATAAAAGCCAAATAAGTTTGATATCTAAAACGTCCAGGAAAGAATGATTTATATTTAATTTTTTAAAGGAAACTAGGACTTAGAAGCCATTTAAATGAACAGAAGGAAATTCCAAGTAAGTTAAAAGATGTCAGTGAGAACCTGGACTTCCTTGTGTTATCTTTGCTTACTGTTTTCAATCACTTTTTTGGGCACTCAAGGTGGAAAACGGCACATTCATGCAAAAATGACTTTGAAGTTGTAGTATGTGTCAAGGAAAATCTTGTGCAGTGAGCCGGATAGGCTGTCTGGTAAACCACACTGTAAAGGTTGGGATGTACGTACGTTTTCTGCATCTCATTTTTACCTTTTTGTGACCTTTTTTCAATTACCACCTATCTCATCATTCACAGAATTTTCTCTTGCCTATTAGTTTTCCCCTTTCTAGGGAAGCCCTGATTAAATATACGCATTCAAGCGTTAGGAATCAAATAGCGACTCCTTGTGGGTATATTTGTATTAAAAACAAAAATAACAGCAGGCACACTTCAAAGATTAGAAAATGTGTTCAGGTTCATTTTTTAGGGCTTCTTGGTTTCTTTCAAATACTATTATAGAAACTCTTTGCTTTTCCTCTTTGGAAGCCAGCATCTATTAAGATTTTATAATAACAGTGAAAGGAGCCTCTGAAGGATTGGTTTTTCAGATAAGATCTCATGGAATACTTAGACTGTAAATAGTAGATGTATGCTTTATTTTTATTTCTAGGTGATTGGAGAGAACAGAATCAGGGCTGAGATGCTCAATAAATAATGCTACCTTGGTATCTTTCTCTCCCCACTCTACACAGGTTTAAAAGCAATTTAGAGATAGAGATAAAGCCAGGCATATATATATATATATATATATATATAGTGTCATTTTTTAGGGCTTCTTGGTTTCTTTCAAATACTATTATAGAAACTCTTTGCTTTTCCTCTTTGGAAGCCAGCATCTATTAAGATTTTATAATAACAGTGAAAGGAGCCTCTGAAGGATTGGTTTTTCAGATAAGATCTCATGGAATACTTAGACTGTAAATAGTAGATGTATGCTTTATTTTTATTTCTAGGTGATTGGAGAGAACAGAATCAGGGCTGAGATGCTCAATAAATAATGCTACCTTGGTATCTTTCTCTCCCCACTCTACACAGGTTTAAAAGCAATTTAGAGATAGAGATAAAGCCAGACATATATATATATATATATATATATATATAGTGTAATCTTATCACTGATATGGATGAATTTAGGAAATTTGGATCTTCTAGGCAAGTGTATTTGCGAAGTTTGCCCTTACATTGGAAAGACTCAGCACATTTAATTCTAGTTAGAGTCAATGACTGCTCTGGGTGATATCAGATCTCCCCACAAGAGGGCGTCCCTCTCTACTTTACAGAATGGAGGAGCATGCTTTCTGTGGGCAGGATGGCTGCCAAACAAAGGCAGAGGAAGAAAAGAACTGAGTCATCCTTGACCAGTACCTGCTCTGAAGTTTTCTAATCAGAAAATTCACATTTCCGCCTCTGGGGGAGATGTGAGAGGAGAAAAGAAAGAGGGTCAAGAAGTTACTTTAATGAATGACCCTCAACAAGGAGTAGGGGATAAGTGATCTTCCCTAACATTTTGCACATAGTTTTTTCTCTTAATCCACTGCCCTGTTGATAAGTTAATGTTATCAGTTTTCAACGAATAATTTTTGTTTTCAATAATAGTATTTTTCAATTAATTTGATTTATTTTCAAAAGGTTCCTTTTTTTTTTTTTGTCTTTACTTGTCTGATTTCTCTATCTCAGTTGATTCTGAACCTGACCAGGGAACAGGGGATCTCTTCACTGGAATAGCTAGAATTCATTATCTTGTACCTTGGGCCAGAAAACTTGAGAAAAACACAGAGAGTGGAATTTGGGGATAAAAATTACTAATATGTACCTGATACGTGACTTAAAGCCTTAGATATTAGCAAGTAAGTATCACTTGGGTTTTGGCTTGTGTTATGAACTTTCAAAACTTGGTTTGGTTGGTTTTTAACTGGCGGAGCCTGGTCAGGTAGCTTCATGCCTTTGGCTGTTAAGCATGGGTCACTGCCTGTAGACCTTGGTGCTCTATTTTATGGTCTTTGCCCAAATATATGTGGCTGTTTTTATGCTGGCAAGTAAGTAGGATATGTCTTTACAAAACACTAGCCATTTAGGAGGCCAGAGAACATGGGCTGCTGGTCTGCACTGAACTACACAGGCACAGTTCAAGCCCCGTATGGCAGCCAAGTGGCAGACAGGCATGAAAATACCAAAAATATGTGTTTTAGTCCTCAAAACAAATAGTGCTTCAGTAAAAAAAAAAAAAAAAAAAGATCTGAAGGCAGTCAAGAAGTACATGTGTCGTGGAGCAGCCCCAGGCAGTGCTAGCTGTAAACGCTTTGAGGGTAGGCAATACTAAGAGAGACACTTCAAGTCCTTTTACTAAAATTAGGACAAAATGAGGGAACCGGTAATTAAAAACTCCTGTGACTGTTTCTAGATATAAGAATTGGAGAAAGGAGAAATCAGAGAGTTTGGATAATACTCGTCAGTTTTATTATCAGGACAGGAATAGTGAGAGAATAAAATGAAAGGGAAGAAGACAGACTGATTCAGCTGGAAGGAGAGAGAGATTTTGTTAAGGAGAGCTGCTGGCAGCTTAGACAACCATCTGGGAGGGATGCAAGGGAACTGAGATGGTGGAGAGAGACAAAGGAGGTGCAACTACATCTTTAATGTTCATCCAGCGGGTATTAGACAATGACGATCTGTTAGGTCTTCCTAGATCACAGACAGTAACTAAGCATAATAAAGTCTAAGAGAGACAAAATTTTAGAGAGCCAACTGGAACAATTAATCTAACAGGGTAAAAGAAACTCTTGAAAGATGGCCTTTTAAGGCTAAACCTTGAAAAAGAGTAGAATGTAGTTGCCAGGGGCAACTGGGGACCAGGGGTACAAAGTTTATGCAAGGTGAATAAGTTCTGGGGATTTACAGCAGTGTGACTGTCGTTGGTAATATTGTATTGTACACTTGAAATTTGTTAAAAGAGTAGATTTTAAGTGTTCTCAACAAAAAAAGAGAAAATATTTAAGTATGTGAGGTGATAGATAGTGTGGCGATTATTTCACAATGTATATGTATATCAAAACATTAATTATACACCTTCAGTATATACTCTTTTATTTGTCAACTATATCTTAATGATCCTGGGTGGGGGAAATCCGCATCTGTCCTTATAAGTATACTTTCAACTGTTTATCAAAAACTTTGTGCAATTATTCTCTCTCAACCTAGACTTTGTAACAACAGGTTTCCTAAGAACTTTCCAATTGTACTTCAGGGTTGGAATTCTAGTTTACCCACCAAAGAATATAAGAACACACATGGAAAATTAAAATTCTTTGTAATGTCGAGAAAAAAGCTGAAGCTTGAAAGATCATAGTAGGACTTCTGAGATTGTGTTGCCTGTATTAGATAAGTATAAACTATCTGGATAGGTTTGAGAGGGGAAAACGTAATAGCTGTGTAAAATGATCAGAGAGTTGGTAGGTGATTGATATGCAAGGTGACACATTCATTGTAAGTCATCATAGGAATCGCCCATGTTTTTAGGAAACAAACCCAAGAGATACATGGAGTTAGGATTCTAAGGGAAGCAGCAAGAGCGAGAGAGACAGACAGGCTCATTAGAGGGGATCCAGGGAAGATGACGATACTTTGAGTCCAACCTCGGATTAGCTGTTCAAACAATACTTTTACTAGTCTCAGTAGTTCTTGACAATCTCATGATAGGAGATGAAAACAAGAGGGTTATGTCAGAAAATAAAATATCTGGGCCAGAAAACAAAGGGAAATGTAACGGAAAGAAGACTGTTGAACACAGCAAGCAGCGCTGCCCTACCTGAGTTAGAGAGGGAAAGGGGCCAACCTCAAAGCAAAGAAAACCATCGAAAACTTAGCTGAACCATCGTGAAAAAAGTAGAAAACAGCAGAGAGAAAGAAAATATTAGAGGCGTAGTCCAGATTGTAGGAAAATACGTACCAAAGGAAAAAGCTACTTAACTCCTGGTACAATGAAAAGCTGTTGAAATAAGGGACAGTGGGAGGATCATGGCAGAGGGCTTTGTCCTCACTAAGCCCAAAGGGTCACAGACTTTAGAAAGAATTGAGCTTACTTAGCCCAGGTTCTTCCTCTTTCTTTCCCTTTGGGGTCTGATAGCCTGCAGAGAGCACACATTGTTTTTTTTTTTTTGTGGTACGCAGGCCTCTCACTGTTGTGGCCTCTCCCGTTGTGGAGCACAGGCTCCGGACGCGCAGGCTCAGCGGCCATGGCTCACGGGCCCAGCCGCTCCGCAGCATGTGGAATCTTCCCGGACCGGGGCACGAACCCGCGTCCCCTGCATCCACAGGCGGACTCTCTACCACTGCGCCACCAGGGAAGCCCTAGAGAGCACACATTCTGTTCTGCGCCTTCGTGGACTAAGATTTCCTGAGGCAGCTTCCCATAGAAAGGCCCCTGATGGTGCAGCTGTGCCCATGACTAGTTGGATACACCCACAGGGAATTAGGCAGATGGAGTTAGTAAGTCCCGTCAGCCGAACACCTAAGCCATATATGTCAGTATTGCTTTTATCAATAATAAAACAGGCATTTGTTCTCCATGTGCTTGACTCTTGTGACTGTCTCTGAATTAGTGTCATACTTGGGTAGGGAATGAAGATGTCATTTACTGGGTTCCCTCAAACCTCACCTTAGAGAATCATGACATCTCCTAATGGAATAGATTATTTTGTTAATGTTTTAAAGTAAAAATCTTATTATTCAATTATAATTTGTTTCTAAAATTTCTAAGGTTAATTAGGCATAAAGTATTGTACTTTAGAAAGTATAAAAGGATGTTGGGTCTTAAATGAAAAAGACACAGAATCAGGATTTTGAGTGGCAAGTAATCTTGGAAGTTGTTTATCCCAGTGCATTCATTTAATATTTTTTAGTGGTTGAAGAAACTGAGAGAGGATAAGATACTGGCTTAAGTCGCACAGCTGATTTGTGGCAGAATCATTTCTTTTTTTCTTCTAAAGCCTTGACCTGAGCTGTTTATTCTTGTCGTTGAATTAGAACAAAAACAAATGATTAACCAAAGTCCTATAAATCTAGGAACTGCTTTTAAAACAAATCACCTAACTTAGCTCACTCTTCCCATCAAGTACACTCTGTTGTTTACGGCACCCTCTTTACCCTTTTGAGAGTCACAGTTTTTTTCTCTACCTTCTTTATTTCACTTGATAAATACTGATGTCTTTCTGTGTTTCTACTGGAGCTTGAAATTAATGTTGTTTTCTACACCAATATTACCAATTATGTGAGCGATTATAGGGCTTAACTAATGTTGAAGAGTAGCAGAGGGGTAGATTGCACTGTTTAGAAGAACGTTCTACTTAACAGATGCATATGATTAGGCTGGAGAGGCAGAGAATGATTTGGTCACAACACCTGTCTTGCTTTCCCATCCTCGAGGCACCAACATTTCCCTCAACAACTGCGAGAATTTACACTCCTTAACTACTGGTTCTCCCTCATTTCACCATGCAGTTTTGTCGCAGAACGTGTAGTTTGTTTTTCATCCCTTTGTGTGCATATGATGCTACTCCCTGAAGTTAGAATTTTAGAGATGAGCAAGACTTTAGGTTAGATCGAAAGATGAATATATTGAGACACAGGGAAGTGGCTTGCCCAGAGTTGGCATACGCACTAATGGGAGAAACCCAGACTTGGACCCCAACTCTTAATTTTGGAGGAAAGAAAGAAAAGTCTTTTTTTCTTTTGTATATAAGCCTAATATAAACCCGTGTAGAAACTTGCAGCAGTAGGAGTATAAAAATGAAAATGCCAGTTGTATATAATTACACAATTCAGAGGTAACCCGTATTGACCTTTGATGTTTATCTCTCCAGATATCTCTCTCTGCCTATTTACACCTGTCGTCCTAAATATTTGTCCAAGTTAATGTAAATATCCATGCACCGCTACTTTAAATATCAGTTTGATAATACATTTCACTGATATATCTTATTTTATTTAAACATCCACCTGTTGCTTAACATGTATGCCCAATCAATGTTTTTCTTTATGTTATCAATTTTTTTCTGGCAATTAAAATACCACTGAATATTTGCTTTAATACCTGTATTATATAATTGTATTGTGCTTATTTTATATATATTATCTGGGATGTATTGTAGTGAAGGCTGTGGGGTAGAGTTTCAGCTTTGTATCTTCCAGGATAGTAACTAGTTTCCCAGTGGTCCTTACTGAATTGCCTTTTTCTCCCTACACTGATGCATTGATGCCAGGTATTCAGAGGTTTATAATTGCAGATGAGCTTTAGAATTACCGTGTCAATTTCATATTTTCCACCCCCCTGGGATTGTACTGAATTTACAGATTTCATTTAGGGAAGAAATTGACATCTTTACAATGTAGAGTCTTCCTATTCAAGAGGAAGATGATATCTCTGCATTTATGTGAGTCTCCTTTATCTCCCTCAGTAATTTTATAGTTTTCTTTATTATAGTTTCTGCACATTCTTATTACTTATTTCCTTGTTTGGTTGTTGTTACTGTTAGATTTATACAATTCGCTTATATTTACATTTAACAATATTAGAGATTCTGTATTTTTTAGGTGTTTGGCATTTTCAAACTACACAATAATGTACCTTAAAATAATCATTTTTTCAATTTTGCCAATATTTATCCTTCTGTTTTATTCTCGTTTTGTAATTGCGTTGTGCAGCATGTAGAATGTGAATGATCGTGCTGTTGTAAGTGTCTTTACCTTCTCTCTGATTGTAATAGAAACGGTGCTATTGTTTTATCATTTCATATGATGACTGTCAAATATGTATTCAATTAAGTATATGACTTACAAAGCTTGTAAAATGGAAGTTCTATTTTCTTTTTTTTTTGTGATATGCAGGCTTCTCACTGTTGTGGCCTCTCCCGTTGTGGCCATGGCTCACGGGCCCAGCCGCTCCGCGGCATGTGGGATCTTCCCAGACCGGGGCACAAACCCGTGTCCCCTGCATCAGCAGGCAGACTCTCAACCACTGCGCCACCAGGGAAGCCCTGGAAGTTCTATTTTCATTAAAAACATAGATATATATTATCTGTGTATATACTTATGTATACACTGTATATACACTATGTGTGTATGTATATGTATCTGTGTATGTATACAGATACTTATATGTGTGTGTGTGTGTATCCTTTTAAATCAAATTCAGATTGCCATGAAATAATTCTTTTTGTTCTGTGATTATAGTAAACACATAGTGGCATTTTATACTCATGGGTATAGCATAGATAAATAGAAATGTGTGGGTCGTGGTAAGATGATCTCCGATGGTCTACCAAGTATATCTCCCCGTGTCATGTTTTGCTGCTAAAATTCGATTGAAAAGATTTCTTTTTAAATTAATGAATGTGCCTTTTATCAATGACTTATTCATTAATTTAAATTACTGGGGTGAATTATTCAAGTAGGTTTGACACCTTAGTATAAATCAGAAAACCGCATCTTGAATATGTTGTGGAAAAGAGGAGGTGTGTATGGGCAGGGTAAAGGGAGAGTTACAATGTAGGAAATTCTCTTACCTCTTTCTGGGTACCTGGGGATGTAGGAGAATATCAGAGATTGAGAAAGTTTGTTAAAATTGGATTTGGAAGTAAGAAAGTTGTGCTTTTCATAGAGTGTATGTATAATGTAATCTAGGTTCATGTTTAAATATCTTTCTCTAAAAGAATGAGGGATAAATCCATGCTTGAGGCTGGAGATTTACATATTAAGTGTGAATGGATGACCTTAAAATATTAAATGTTTTATGAAAGAAGAAATTCTCAAGGGACAGTGGAACTTTCCTTTTATTATGCCTGGTGACTGTGGACAAGGGCTGTACAATCACGCAGTATGGAAGGATGTGGAAGCCACATGAGTTTATAATTCTAGAACGAGTAAGAACTGGTGGTGGAGTTCAAGAAAAGCTACAACAGCATGAAAAATAGCCCAGAACAGGAGAAAAGGCTAGAAAAGGGCCAGGAAACACTGATGTAGATGGAAGAATATTGGAACACCATGACCCAAGACCTCACTGCTGAGATGATGATGGAATGGAGGTGGTGAGAAAAAGTACTTGCCAGAAAAGAGAACTCAGAAGACCTTTGCTACTCTGGTGAAGGAAACGATTTTGACCCCAAAAGTCCTGCTTAGTTTTGGTCCCTAAATTGGATTTTGTATTCCAGAGACCAAGAAGGACTGAGCACACCTTGCATTGGGACAAGAGCTGGACTCATTTTTCAAGAGCTCCTCTGTTAGGAGAGCTATCTCCCTCTGTCCTTGGTACCCCTCTCTACCTGTGACTAACTGATTTGCTGACAGCTGATTGGATGGGATCACCTTCTGTCTTAGTAGACTGTAGTCTTCCAATAAATCAACAGGCAGAGAAAGAAAGGAATACTTCATGACAAGAGGAAAAGGTAGGAAAATACCAGGGACTGGAAGCAATCTCAGTTGCCTTTAGACATAGTAAAAAGCAAAGCTGAGATGGATCAGAGCAAGTATGGGGAGGGGACTCTCACCCAGGGGCCAGGCTGACAGTAGTGTAACTCTCAACTTCTGGAACTTCGTTTCTCTAACTTCAGAACCAGCCTGTTAGATAAACAAAATGTGAAGTGTCTTCTCTGTTCCTCTAACTTTTAAATCTTTGTACTTTCCCGTATCAATTTATTTCCAGGATGCTTTATTCTTTTTTTTTTTGATTTACAATGGACATTTCTAAATTAGTTAGTGATGGCTTAAATGTAGAACTCTAAATTGATGAGTGAGTTTAAAAATCTTTTTGTAAACAGAGACTATTATTTTTAAGAGTAAGCAATGTCTTAAAAATGAAAAAAAATCTATACCTAAATGTTCTATTTCCTTAGTTTAATTTTTCTGAAAAATGATATATCAACTTTTAGGATGAATTATTAGTCTACAAGTAAGCTGAGATTCAGCCAAAAAAAATTAATGAGTGACTTAAATTTGTGGTCTTTTATTCCTTGAAAAATAAAAAAAAATGAGATGATAATTCAAGAAGGTAAAAAAATAATCTGAGGGAATACTAAGTTTGAGTCCATCTTGTATCAAAGACAAGTGCAAACAGTATTTTCTATATGCTTTCTATTAGCAAGTATATTACAAAAAAAAACTGCTGTAAAGTTTCCCTTGTTTTATTTTAGGAGGCAATATTTTAAGTTTAGGAAGTTTGACTCACCTTTTCCTTAGCCCCCCATCTTAATTACTTCCCACTGCAGGTGTGTGGAATATTATAAAGTTTGTCAGAATAAATAATTAAAGTTAAAAAAATAGGTCATTGGGGGGAGAAGGAAGGAAGGGTGTAAATACAGTGATGCTGGAGGATAAAAAAAAATACAACACACACCTGGCTTGGGATCAGTAGGAGAAAAGTGACACATGAAGAGACCAAGAAGGACTAACTAGAGACATGTGAGGAGAACGAGAAGGGAGTGATGACGCACAAGCCCAGGAAGGGAGCGTTCCAAGAATGATAGTGTGGTCAGTCGGCATGGTCAACCACTGCAGAATGTTCTATAAAGATAAATATGATAAGCATCTACAGAGCTTGGTGATATGGAAGTGGTTGGTGATACCAGAGAGAAAAGGGATGGAAGTGAAAACTAGATGGCAGTCGGAGTGAAAGTGGCAAGGGAAGATTACCATCAATCATTTTGCCATACAGTTATTGAACATCTATTAATTCATCTATCCAGGTTCCCACCATCCTGGAACTTGAGTTTCAGTAATGTAGCATCTCTGGAGCAAGGTTATGTGAGTGCCATCTCTCTCTCTGTCCTGTACTACCGTTTATCAATGGACATGCCACGTTGCACAGCTGAGACTGGTTCCATGTCTTTAAAATGGGGTAATAATTGTAACTACCACACGGGTCCTAGTGAATACAAAACAAGCTTGCATTCAGTAGAATGCCCAGTTTATGGGAAGTGCTGAGCCGTTGCTGTTATTACCTCACTACTAGTTGCCCCTTCCTGATATTACTTAGAGAAAGCAAAACTGATGAATTCTCAGTGCTCTTCACTCTGATTATGCTGCAAACTGCCCTGTGGTGTGACTGTAGTCGGGGCTTATATTTGGAATCACGGTGAACTCTTCTCTCCACAGCGTGTATCGTGCAGAGCACGTTTATGCTGATCGGCAGACACGGAGTCCTTTTGCTTACCTGAGTTGTGGCATGTTGGAGCATGACTACAGAACCCGTTTATGGGCCGTCACCCCACCCCAGTGCCCTCTCAAGTGAATTTTAGTGTGTTCCACTTGGCTTTTTTCTTTGAATTATCCCAAACATATCATCCAGATTTGGTGGAATTTTGTCAGGAAGTAACAAGTCACTGGAAACTTCGCTTTATTGCTACTGATGACTATAGCCAGGTTTATAAGTTGCATAGCTTTTTCTTCTTTTTCACACACACACACACACACACACACACACACACACACACACACACACTGTATTTTATTTTTACAAGAGATAAATAAACTGACACCAAGCATTGTAAACGGATGGCCACAACAAGAGCAACAATGATTGCAATTACCAAACACGAAACACTCACAGTATGTCATAATATTGACATTCAGTCCAGGAATCCTCCACTGTAACAGCTCCTTTACTTTGCAGTGAAAATTGATTTGTATATTTTTTGCCTCTGAGTTTGTTTCCCACTTAGAGAAGTTCCTTTAGCATTTGTTGTAGAGCTGGTTTGGTGGTGCTGAATTCTCTTAGCTTTTGCTTGTCTGTAAATCTTTTGATTTCTCCATCGAATCTGAATGAGATCCTTGCCAGGTAGAGTAATCTTGGTTGTAGGTTCTTCCCTTTCATCACTTTAAGTATATCGAGCCACTCCCTTTTGGCTTGTAGAGTTTCTGCTGAGAAATCAGCTGTTAACCTTATGGGAGTTCCCTTGTATGTTATTTATCATTTTTCCCTTGCTACTTTCAATAATTTTTCTTTGTCTTTGATTTTTGCCAATTTGATTACCATGTGTCTCGGCGTGTTTCTCCTTGGGTGTATCCTGTATGGGACTCGCTGCACTTCCTGGACTTGGGTGGCTATTTCCTTTCCCATGTTAGGGAAGTTTTCAAGTATAATCTCTTCAAATATTTTCTCTGGTCCTTTCTCTCTCTCTTCTCCTTCTGGGACCCCTATAATGAGAATGTTGTTGAGTTTAGTGTTGTCCCAGAGGTCTCTTAGGCTGTCTTCATTTCTTTTCATTCTTTTCTCTTTTGTCTGTTCCACAGCAGTGAATTCCACAATTCTGTCTTCCAGGTCACTTATCCGTTCTTCTGCCTCAGTTATTCTGCTATTGATTCCTTCTAGTGTAGTTTTCATTTCAGTTATTGTATTGTTCATCTCTGTTTGTTTGTTCTTTAATTCTTCTAGGTGTTTGTTAAACATTTCTTGCATCTTTTCGATCTTTGCCTCCATTCTTTTTCCGAGGTCCTGGATCATCTTCACTATCATTATTCTGAATTCTTTTTCTGGAAGGTTGCCTATCTCCGCTTCATTTAGTTGTTTCTCTGGGGTTTTATCTTGTTCCTTCATCTGGTACATAGCCCTCTGCCTTTTCATCTTGTCTGTCTTTTTGTGAATGTGGTTTTTGTTCTACAGGCTGCGGGATTGTAGTAGTTCTTGCTTCTGCTGTCTGCCCTCTGGTGGATGAGGCTATCTAAGAGGCTTGATGGGGGGGACTGGTCAGTTGCATAGCTTTTTAAAAAACTTCTTATCTTGAAATAATTATAGACTCACTGGACTAGTACAAAGAGGCTCTTCACCCCTCCACCAAGCTTCCTTCAAAGGTGACACTCCACATACTGCAGTGCGATAGCCGAACCAGAGAATTGACATTGGAACAATGCTATTAACTGGACTATAGACCATATTCAGTTTTCAGCATGTACTCATGTATGTTTATGTGTGTATGTGTTTGTGTGTGTGTGTGTGTGTGTGTGCGTGTGTAGTTTTGTGCAGCTTCATTACATGTTTAGGTTTGTATAACCACCACCACTGCTCCATTACCCTAGGGGAGCTCCCTCTTGCTGTCCCTTCTAGGTGCACTAATCTCCCCACCTGAGTCCCTGTACCCAAGCACCGGTCTATTCTCCATCTTTAAAGTTTTGTCCTTTTAAGAATGTTAAATGCAGTCATGCAGTGTGTAACCTTTGGAAATGGACTTCTCCCAGAAACCATAGTCTTTCAAAGCATACTCTTCTTTCTTGACTATATACCATGAACATCATTCCATTCAACTTGCTTTCCCATCTATTCTCATTTGTTCTTTTACATAGGAAAGCAACCAAAAGAATTAAAACAGTACACATCAAGATGATAAAACTGTGAAAGAAAAACAAATTTGCCTGCTGAATATAGAGTATAATGAAGATATTTTGTTTTCAAACTTCACTTAAGTAACACCAATAAAACAATTTTAATTTAATCTGAAAGTGGAGGCAGATATTCCTACTTCTCTCTGACTACTCCATATGAGACTCCAGGGAAAGCAGATAGAAAAAGAACTACGAATGCCAGTGACATAAAATTCTCATAAGCTACTTTTTTTCACATCTTTATTGGAGTATAATTGCTTTACAATCGTGTGTTAGTTTCTGCTGTGTAACAAAGTGAATCAGCTATACATATACATATATCCCCATATACCCTCCCTTTTTCATCCCCCACCCTCCCTATCCCACCCCTCTAGGTGGTCACAAAGCACTGTTTTCTTTTTAGATTCTATATATATGTGTTAGCATACGGTATTTGTTTTTCTCTTTCTGACTTAGTTCACTCTGTAGACAGACTCTAGGTCCATCATAAGTTATTTAACATAGAAGGTGGAAAGCCATATGCTCTACACTGGAAAAAAGTTTTCTTAATCTTAATGAAATTATAAAATCCCATGATAAAATTGAAAAAAACTTCTGTTTAAGTTGATGCCTTCTACCTAGAAATTTGCAGCAAAGATTTTCTCTTCAAAGTCGTTATTAATATCAGGTATATTTCCAACATTGCTGAATATTTTGTTAAGTCACTGATATAAATTCAAGTAATTCAAATGTCAAGCTGAGTTCTCAGTAATGATTTACATGGACAAGAATTTTATGAGAGTGCCTTATTAGTTTGCTGGCTGCCTTCATATATAGAGGTTATAAAAAGAATTTTATCCAACAGTTATGATTTTTACCATAGCACTAGGTAAATATAAATACCCAAAAAAATGTATGTGGCTTCAAAACTTGTGCAGAAATGGCCAAAGAGTGATTTGGCTTCTCAAATTATGGACACCCTTTTTTCTCATTAAATGATACATGCAGTCTTTTCTCATTTGGAATGAAAGCATATCTGATAGCTGTTTCGATAGTTTTGTAGTGAATCCTGGACTCCACATTGGTTTTTCAGCACCACCCTTCCCTGATAGCTCCACCAAACACCCTGACTTTAACTATATGTGTACTTTGGACATTTCAACTTTTAAAACAATTTGTATATTTTTAAACTATCCACTTGGAAAACTTGTCAGTATAGATATTGTAATTCAGATAGGGCAGGAAGGAGTCTCGGAGGATGATTAAATTTTAGTGTTTCACTGTCTGTCTGAGATTTGATTCTTTAATTTACATGTTTAAGCACACACCTTTATTAGTTTCTTCAGAAAAAATCAGTTGGGTGTCCCACTTTAGAGAAACTGATTTATAAAATGAGTGTATTATATTAATTATGGAATTCTAAACATGCGTTTTCAAATGTCACACTCTCCTGGTCACAGGTCGGAAGTTGCCTTCTCAGAGGACAGAGTTATGGAGAAGAAGGTTGCTTGTTGGACAATGAATTAAAGTGAAGCAATTTGGAGGTTTCTTAAGACACTTGGGAACTAGAGAGAAAACAGGTGCCTTTCCTACACCAGAGTTTCTGATTTAGGAGGTCTTGCCTTCAGAATCTATTAATCTTATCAAGGTTATTCCTGTCATTAAGCAGAGAAACACAGTTTTAAGTTGTATGTCCATCAATCTGTTGTAGTTTGCTGGTCAACTGAAAGGGGATTTCTATAGTCCTGTTCACATTTGTCAAATCCTCCTTTTCCGGGGCAGTGTTGAAAACACTTTTCTTCTTTTCCCTTCCCCATCTCCTTCTCACACTCTTTAAAATAGTTCTCATCTATTTCCAAAGTTAAAACATCATAGATAATTTACAATTAATTAAATTACATCATAGATGCTACATTTTTAAGGCTTTAAAGGTGTACTCGACACATAATAAACTGCATCTATTTTTCTTTTTCTTTTTTCCTTCCTTTGCGGTATGCGGGCCCCTCACTCTTGTGGCCTCTCCCGTTGCAGAGCACAGGCTCCGGACGCGCAGGCTCAGCAGCCATGGCTCACGGGCCCAGCCGCTCCGCGGCATGTGGGATCTTCCCGGACCAGGGCACGAACCTGTGTCCCCTGCATCGGCAGGCGGACTCCCAAGCACTGCACCAACAGGGAAGCCCTGCATCTATTTTAAATGTACAATTCGATACATTTTGACAAATGCATATACAAGTGAAGTCATCATCAATCTCAAGATAGTGAACATGTCCGTTAAAAAAAAAAAGCTCCAAAGTTTTCTTGTGTCCCTTTGTACTTCCTCCTTCCTCCTCATTCTCACCCCCCTAAATTCCAGTAGCCATTGCTCTGCTTCATAGGTTAAAAGGATCCATTTCTTCCCTGGTGGCGCAGTGGTTGAGAGTCCGCCTGCCGATGCAGGGGACACGGGTTCGTGCCCCGGTCTGGGTCGCGGTAAAAAAAAAAAAAAAAAAAAAAAAAAAAAAAAATATTGGGAAGGTTATATTTTAGATCAACAGTGCCTCTTGTTAGTTGAACTCTGAGTATTTTAATATTTTTCCTGTTTTGTTGATATTTTCTAATTTTTTCGACAGTGAAATAATGTTTTGGAAAAAGTATTATTGCAAATTATATTTTATGTAATAAACTTAGCACAATGCCTGACTCTTCACATTTTCAGGGTTCTTTTTTCTTTATTTTTTATTGCTTTTTGTGTGCTTTTACCCCAATATTAAGGCTTAAACCCCGTGAGAGCTTGGTCTGTTTTTGACATTCTTTTTCCTTATACATATTCACATAGAGGGAATCAACTGCTTTTTTTTTATTATTATATTCTCAAAGCAGTACTTATAGGTCTATAATTGTATCCTTAACATAACTTTGCAATGATTCCTTTACATAGTTCTCTTTGTGGAACTGAAATCCAGTTGATAGCACCAGATGAGTCTGGTTGATTTTCCTTTGCTTCAAGGTATTTAATAAATACCGACTCATAGAGACTGGCAGCCTGAATGGATGGTCTTCTCCATGTGTCAGGCGCAAATGAGTATGTGATCAACTAAGTGGTGATATTTACACATAGCTTTCGATTATTTCAGATTGTGTGATGTCAAAGTTTGCATTCATTCTCTTTTTCTTTTAAAATCATCATAACATTAATGAACTGAAAAACAGTTCTGAGAATTTAAAGCAAGATGGCTTATACAGTAACTGTTACTTCCTAGGCCGATTCTTAGAAAACATATTTATACTAGAACATTCTAAAATGTATGAACAATCTTGACCCTTCAGTTTGGAGCAATCTGGAAATATATGGAGCTATGCATAAGTAATGGTTAGTGAAACTGTATGTATATTGTCATGAATATATAGTTGAAAGGGATTTTCAATTTAACATATCCATTTTATAACAAAAATGAGTTGAACAATAACATAATAAGAGGTACATATCCCTAAGGACATTTAAGATATTGATAAACATCAAAACCAGTAAATGTTTTGAACTAGGTGGATTTCATAATGTGTACTTTGCTAAGAGGAGTACAAAATACCTTTTTTGGTTTTTATGTTTATCAAGTAGAATACAAAATACTATTTAAAATATCACTAAATATGAGTTCTAAAACAGAAATAAATAAACATTGCAATATGTTTGACTTTAGAAAAAAATCCTCATAAAAATACCTGTCAGCTAAAGATAAATTTTTTTTTTAATTTATAGAGTTTATTGCCTGATTGAGATGCCTGCTAGTTTGTCAGGAGAGAATATTGTTTGGCATTCAACACCCAGAGGAATCCCTCTTTTCAGGTGAAAGAAATTATGAAGTCTGTTAAGTAAACAGCACAGTATCATATCATATCCTAGTGGCCCAAATAAATGCAAGGCACAACCGAGGCGACCTCTGTATACCTGAAATATCTTTTAGAGATTGTTGTGTCAACTGAGAAATGCATTCCATGGAGTCAGCCTCCATGCTTTATTATGCCCCTTTAAAATTCACCATCTTTATTACCTCTCACTACTTTTACTAACCAATTTGAAAGGCAATATGGTCTTTCTTTTCCCCCAGAAATAGCGGTAATAGAGGCAGTGCGGAATAATTAGGACACTAAAATCGACAGCTGAATTTAATGTTCCATTACTCCTTTAACCGTATGTGCTGTCTCTGGATGTACATGTAATTTTGGGGAATAGCTTTACTGACATCATGCATGGTATCACCTAAAATTAAATGGCAAGCAACAGTTCACCTATAGAAATGCTGTTCAAGAATATAACAACTCGTGGAAATGGAAACGATGATAGTGAGGTATAGATTTGCTAGTAAGGATGGATGTATACAATCCACTGTGGCCTAATACTTGCTTAACTGTCATAAAATGTACTAGTGTAGGAGAAATATATGTTGAAGAGAGGGAGATTTTCTTCAAAGAAATGATTATTAAGGGATAAATGTGGGGTCTTGGAAAAATATTTAAAAACAACAAAAATATGTATAGCAGAGAAACTCCATATCATGAAACCGTATCAGTTATCTGGTAAAGACCCAGGTGAAATTTCAAAACCCCTGTTTGGCTCTCCCACCCATGAGTGATCTATGCCTGGCCCCAAACTCTCCCTTCTTTGTGCTAATTTTTGGATAATCTCAAAGATGACATAGTCTTTGCCTTTCCTGCTATAGCAATTTAGTTTATTTATTTATTCAACGCATATTTATTGAGTACCTGTAATATTCTAGGAATAGTGCTAGGTGCAGGTAATATAAAGCAAACCAAGGAGCTGTGGCGGTACAACTTAGCAAGAAAGAACTCAAGGTTGTATATAAACACATTATGTATGTATATATGAATATATAAACACATTAGATGTAATATATAAACATATATAACAATTAATATACAATATAATAATTAGCATATAGTACCCTATATATAATACCTCTGTATTCATCACTACAGATGCTGAGGTGTCACTGAACAGTTTAAGCAAGGTCACGATAGTATTAGATTTGCATTTTTGAAAGGTCGCACTGGCAGGAGAAAGAAGGTAAGTTAAAAAGTGAGCTTGGAAGTAGGAAGACAAGTTAGTTGACTGCTGTAATTGATAAGAGGTAATAAAGGCTTGCACTGGGAGAGTAGCCTGGGTGAAGGGTTATCTCTTCCACATGGAGGGAGCAGAAGAGTAAAGGAATGGAAGGAATTCAGGATTATATTCATAGTTTCTTGTGAAACTGGATGCATGCTGGTGCTAGTAACCTGAAAGAAGTGGGTTAGGCATGTGGATCTCAACTGGGGGTGATTTTGCCTCCCAGGAGATGTTTGGAAATGTCTGGAGATATTTCTGGTTGTCACAGTTTGGACTGGGCTGGGAATTGTGTTGACGTCTACTGGGTAGAGACCAAGGATGCTGATCAATACACCACAAGGCACACAACAGTCCTCATAACAAAGGATTATCCCCCCCCATGTCATCCAGGTTGAGGAACCATACATTAGGGAAATGGAAGCAAGATTTAGGCATTTTGGTAGAGAAGTAAGATGTTAAACTGTTTTGTATATTTTGAATTTGAAGTACCTGTTAAACATCATTCTGCTTAAATTACATGACTTGTTAAAAATCAAGGGGTAGAGTGTTGGGGTAACTTGAAAAATTGGTTGCAGTCACAAATTAAAGGGCATGCATTATGTATAAATAGTATAGAAAGATTGTTATGTATATATGCAGAAATTATGGTTCCTTTTGAACATAAACTAAATATATGTATATATATTACATAGGAGTATAATTTGAATAGTACTGTCTGTATAGAAAGGAATAACAGTACGGGCTATGGCTACTTTGGGTGTTTACAAATAAGTTTATTTAGCTATATTTTATGAAATCGAGGAATACACTATGTTGTCATACCCTAAAGAACAATGTAGGATACATATCACTGTCTTCAAGAACTTTCTCTCTTTATAGAATATTTTTAAAAGTTTAAAAGATCAATATGTATTTAAGTTGATGATGGGTTGGAGTCGAGAAAGCAAACTGAAAGAGGTAGAAAAAGATCAGACTGCAAGCAAAACTTGTTGCAGTTCCCACTTATTACGGGGTTATACCACCTCATGCTTTTCTTAGATTCTTCCTAAATGGTGGACATTCTACACTTTAGGCAATATTGATAAAACCCAACTGAATCCAGTAGTAAATAGAAAAGTACCTTTGGTGCCGTGATCTTATCTATAGCATGTTTCTTGTTCTCACATTGGTTTGTTTTGTGTTTATAGGATGCTATTTTTGAGAAAAATCTCATATCCTTTTCAAAGAGCTGATGGTTTCCAAGATTTAATTAATAAGACCAATTAATTCAGATAATTGTTTCCGAAGTTGAAAATTTTGAGCCAATTATCCACCCAAATTGACCTTTCTGATGTTAATACTATTTGAATTGCTATACTCAGCTTATGTTTAATTACAGTATCTGTGTTTAATTATTGTATCTGAATAATGTTTAAGGAGCTCCCGTGTTTAATTACTATTTCTGACTAATGGAATTTCTCTTGAGTAGTCTCTGTCATTATCAGCTAAGCAACGTGAGCTCTGCGGGTCTGTCCTCAGCCTGGTTCTTCAGGCTCATCTCGCTTCATGGGTCCCTTTTGTGTACTGTGTGCCAGCCCCAGGCATTCTGTTATCTCCCTTCCTAGGAAGGGAGCTGAGCTGCTTCTTACTTTGGGGCCTTCACACTTGTTAATCCTCCTTCCTTCTGCTCTGATCTGTAGATCTCAGCTCCTGACACTATCTGAAGAACAATATCTTCTCTGGCTTTCCAGAGCAGTGGTCCCCAACCTTTTTGTCCCCAGGGACCGGTTTCGAGGAAGACAGTTTTTCCACGGACAGGGCAGGGGATGGTTCAGGTGGTAGTCCAAGCGAGCTATGGGGAGTGATGGAGAGTCACAGGGAGCCACGGGGAGCGGCAGATGAAGCTTCTCTCGCTCGCCCACCACTCACCTCCTGCTGTGCCGCCTGGTTTCTGGACCGGTACTGGTCCACGGCCCAGGGGTTGGGAACCCCTGATCCAGAATACTCCCTTCATGGGCCCCCTCCCTTTTAATGTTAGCATATCATTGTGCAATTTTCCTTTATATGAGGTACTGCAGTTTTTATTTATAATCTGTGTTTATTTAATTTTATGCCACAAGCTCTACATAGTAATTCACCATTGTGTACTCCACAGCATTTGTTGAATAAATAAATAAATGAATATGAATAAATGAATGAGTCAGTCAACCACAAAATTAAAAGATAGGCTTTTAATTGTCAGTGCTTTATACCTATGGGTCTCTAAAGCCATTTCATTAGCACAGTGATTGAAAATACAGATGCATGTAAAAACCAGAAAGTAAAAGAAATGAGTGAAGTGTCAGAGCTAGGTCAATAAGGAGAGCTGGGTGGGAGAGGACTTTCAGGACAATGGTGAAGTGGACAACCCATGCCGTTGGTACTCAGATTCAATAACTTTAACACTGGATGCCAGTGAATAATAAATTAAGCTCATGGGTTTCAGTACGTTAGTTCTCAGCTGCCGGGAGCAGTGGCAGCCTCAGAACATGAATGTTAGGCAGATGGTTGCTTATGGCCACATACCATAGCTTTGCTTAGATGTCACCAAGCCAAAGACCCAAATGTGTCTGTGAATATTCAAGAATATCTGTTCAGTTATGCCATAAGATGTATCATTTATGTAAGCAGTGTTGAGTTACAATATGTATGAAAATAGAAGTGTAAGATAGTCTCGTTCAAGGAATCTCAGTGGAAATTTATAATTAAGATCTAAAATATACTTGGATCTAGTGTTTATCAGAGTTAGGTTGGACTGTGTGGATATGGCCTCTGAGATGGCAAGCAGTGATCCGTGCGTGCTGGTATTGACACTCCTGTGTAATGCCCTCCACTTGAGTGTGGGCCGGACTCACTGTCTCAGTTCTAAGAAAAAGAATATGGCAGAAGGGATGAAGGTCCCTGAGATTTGGTTAAAAGACTATGGCTTCCGTCTTGTGTCTTCTCTCTCGTTGTCTCTCATATCACTCACTCTGGGGGAAGCCAACTGCCACGTTGTGAATGTGGAAGCAGAGGACGACTATCCAATGAGAGCAAAGGTTATTTACTCAGAGCTTGCTAGAGCAAGGGAGTCAGCCACTGTCACTTGAGTTTGGCAGAGACTCAAAGGCAGTCAGAGGAGTGGCAGGAAAGGGCGGGCTTCAGGTGTACCCTTTAGGAGGCTGTTGGCCCGGGGGAGCTGAAGATGGACTAACCAGAAGTGGGGAACCCTCTGAGGTTGGTTATAGGGGAGCATGTTTGACTTTCTTTGTCCTAAATTGGAATTAGGGGGCAAAAATTAGGGAAGCTGACCATCTTGGCCGTTTGGATTGATTGCGACAGAAGTTGTGGTTTGAGCTCCCGGTTAGTTTACTGCAGAGGTCACGATTGGGCTTCCTGGACTGGTTGCGGGTCAGAGTTTTATTTTTATATATGGTCTGGTTCTTGTCCATTTTATATTCAGTCTCTTGTGAGGTAACCGTGCTGAGAGACCCACATAAGTGAGGCTAGAAGCAGGTTTCCTGAGGCCTGCCAGTAGCTATATGACTGAGCTTAGAAGCAGAGAGAGCTTCATCCAGTAGAGCTTTGGGGTGACTGCAACCCTGGAAGACCCCTTGATCACAGCCTTGTGGAAGAGCCTCCTCTGAGACTACTGAGCTAAGTTTCTGTCTGATTCCTGACCAACCGAAACTGACATAATAAATGCTTATTGTTGTCAGCCACTAAATTATAGGGTATTTTGTTATGCAGCAACAGTTAATACAGATGGCCTTCTGTCAATCAGATCACTGAGGATTTTAACTTAAGAACTAAGAGTTTTATCTGGGAGGCAAAGGCCATTGCAGTATTTCTCAGAAGGTATAATTTCTCTCCAAGAAATATAAAAACGAAGTCAAAAAGAGTTAATCACTGCTCCTTGTTGAACCGTCTTTTCCTTTTCTATTTTATTTAATGACAACATCATCGACCCAGCCCAGTAGCCAAGAAAATCTTGAGTCATCTTCTATTCTTTAACCAAATATTTACTGGATCTCTACTATGTGCTAGGCACTGTTCTGTCACTTAGATTATAGCAAAATTACCTGCCCTCGTGGATCTTACGTTCCAGTGAGAAAAAGGGAAAATAAACTAAAAGCATAACTCTTGTGAGGGGAGTAAGGTCAAATTCTACGTCAACACAGGGTATGGTATAAAGAGTAAGCTGTGTTGAGGTACACTGGAAGCCAAGTACCAGGTCAAGACGAGAAGTGTGGGTCCCCTAGTTCTTGATAGTCTGACAGTGATGCCAGCTGGACATAAAACGGATCTGTTTTCCAGTGAAGGGACGCAGTCCTCCACTGCTCTTCTTTTTGTGAGAGCATGTGAACAACTTTGTTTGCTCTTGGAGGGACTACGTGAGCACCAGACCATCTGGGCGGCAGTTTAGAGTCGTTGGCTAGTAAAAGTCAGCTACCCAGTGTGTGGAAACCTTGGGAAGGTTCAGGCCTTTGTTCTAGAAGAATCCAATGTGCCTGTGAATTTGCATGGCATTTGAGTTCAGGTGCAGCCCCTCCAGCCAGGATTAGGGGGCTCCCCAACCCTTTGTCTTAGATTTCCTGGAGTCACTTTCTGACAGTTCTTCTTATTGCAGTGGCACGATAAATGCATCATTTATACAATGCATTATGTGCTGTGCACTATGGAAAAAGGAAAAGTGAAGCATGCTATGTAGAATAGAGGGTGTGGAGTAGAGGGGTTATAAAGAATGTACTGGATGTATTTGAAGAATGGTAAGGTGACCAGCACAGCAGGAGTGGAATGAGAGAGGGGGAAAGGAGTAAAAGAGGAAGTGAGAAAAGTAAAGAGGGTTAGATCATACAGGGCCTTGTGGGACATTTTATGAACTTCGCTTTAACTTTGAAGTGGGGAGCAATCAGAGATTTGTCAGCACATTGACCCAGTCCTGCGTTTTAGAAACTTCATTGTGCTGTTGTTTTGAGTATAGTCTAGACATGTCTGGAATTCAGGAAAGAGGTCTAGACTAGAGATATGCAATCGGGAGTCATTGGCTCACATAGAGTATTTAAAGCCATGAAACTGGGTGAGATCACCAGAACGTGAATCTAGATAGAGAAAAGAAGAGGACTGAAGCCCAGGTCCTGGGAACTCCAAAATTAGAAGGTTGGAGGAGGAAGGGAAACAGCATAGGAGGCTGAGAAGAATGACCAGTGAGGCAGGAGGAAAACAAAGAAAGTATACTGTACTGGAAAGCTAGTAAAGAAAATGTTTTAAGTAGGAGGGAGTGAGAAACTGTCCAATGCTGCTGGTATGTCACCTGTGATGGGGACTGAAATTCACCAATGAACTGGCAACTGAGTGGGGGTCACCAGTGAAGTGCACAGGATTTGTTTTGGTGGAATGGTGGAGGCAAAACCTGATGGAAGAGAGTGTCACAGAAAACTGGAAAAGAGAATTGCAGTGATAATGTATAAATTTTGAGTAATTTTGATACACAGGATTGCAGAGAATTGGGGTAGTAGATGGCAGCAAAATTAGCAAAATCTCTCTCAACCCCTGCAGATAATTGGATATCAAGTCTAGTCCCCGATTCTAATTTTATCCTTTAACATTATTTTCCTCCATGTTTATGTCAGTGGCCTGGGGATTTTCATCTGGTTCTTTGCTATCTCTCACCTGACCTATGACCTAGCACCTCACTGCGTATGTCTGTAATCACCTTATTACCATCCCACTGTTTCCATAGCATCTTCCTGCTTCATTACGCCTGCTGGGACTCCCTCTCCAAAACATTCCATTTGTGATGCCACTAACCTAAGCTGGTTAAGTCTTTAAATGACTTCCCAAATATAGATTGGTTGTAGCTCCTAAGCAGGTTGGCCCTCCAGCGACCCAAAGACGGGTAAACCGGGCTTCGAGAGGAAACTAGATCTAGGCTGTGCGGTGTGGCTAGCCTGCCAGATGGGGTCGCTGTTGTAAGATCTACCGTGTCCAAGTCATAGTGAGCGTTTCTCTTCATCAGGACCTTTCAGGAGTCAAAGGCCTGATTTTATAGGTAAGAAGATGAAAGCTCATCACCTATTCTCCTTAGTAGAGTACAGCCTGGTTATGCAGGGTGTCGGATTTAGGACCACAGGTGATTTTAGATACCCACGTGGTGGGGAATGTAAGATTCCTAAATTTCTGACAGGTTTAGTTCTCATTGGTTCACGTTTTACCTGCAGATGGAAAGTTTTCAGGCCAAGCATTAGTTGACATTTGTTATCTCATTCCATAAATGTACCAACATATGCTCCTCTACATTATGAATATACCTATATTTTTTCTATAAATATGTCTGTATGTTGTGCTTACCTTTTTTGCTTTTTTTTCTTTCTCCTGATTTTGAAACTCACTTTATTTTGTTTTAAATAACATAAAGTCATTAAATTTGTTGGTGCCGGTGTATTGCTGCTGCAATAACGTTGTTAACCTTTACTGATTCCAGATATACTTTTGAGAACCAGGCCCTGATTGTATAATCACTGTGACTTGATGAAAAAGACACCTTATTTATTTATTTTTTTAAAATCTCATGTCTTATAATCAGAGATGGCTTAATCAATAATATCACACTTTCTAAAATGGTGTTCCATTATAAGTATAACTCATGCCTTTTTATAACGTTTGGTGACATTTTAAAATATTGTAGTGCATACCGGGCAGGTTAATCGTATTCAAAAGATCAGATGTTCCTAATCATATGCTGATTGCTCAGCTCCTGTTTCAGCCACAGGTAAAGCCCTTAGAAACTTCCTGTAAAATTACGTGATTCACCTCTGTGAAGTGTCTCTGCTCACTTCCGTGATCATCCTTTTTAAAGCATTTGTCATTTAGTAGTGGCTTTGTCCCTTGTGTTTTGTGCTCCCCATGTCACCTCCATGACTGTCTATTAGAGAAGAGTTTTATTTTTCTGTTTTGAGTTATATCTGGTTTACTTAACACTCATGGAGCAAATTACTCCCTGGTTTTCCTTTTCCAAATTTTAAGTGGTAGTGTTTTTATAAATGTATACCCTATCTCTAAACAGATTCGGTCATTTTATACACATACGACTTGCATCACTAAACGTTTCACATAAGTTTTTATGAAAACCAGGACCTAACATTCTATACTCTGCACTGAGATTAATATCTGTATATTACTTAGATTTTACGAAGATGGAGACATACACTCTTTTGTGTTTTTCAGTTTTTTCACTGTTCACATTTTACATTAGCAAGCTCTCCAGAGATGACACTAAACTGGAACATTAACCACAGTCTTTGCTCATCATCCTTCACCTGTGGATCCTCCGAGATACGAATCACATGCCTTCTACGATTGATGCACATTTTCTGAAACTGAACTGGAAGGTCCCCATTTTGTCCTCGTATTATGCCTGTAGTTAATTGGTATTTTGATTGAACCAGCAGAAGAATAAAAATGCCCATGAATCAAAGAAAATTATTCTCATTAGATATGAAACAAAGAAAGCAGTGGTTTCGAGAACAAATATTGTTCAAAAATATTCTCATTAAAAGAAATTGCTCTCTCTGGTATAATAAAATTCTTCTAAAGAGAAGCATCTGGCAGAATCATATAATTTACTGTGGCATAACATTTGGGATGAATTAAGTTGCTTCATGTCACAAAATGCTTTCAAGGCTTCTCAATATTTTTTCTTCATTTCAACTTATCTGTGTCTCACAGTTCTCCAATTAGATCATTTTTTACTCAGCATTTCTTTAAAGACCTCACATTGTAAATGTTATATAGAAGTTACAGTCCCTTGAAGGTTAGAATATTGATAAATGGAATTAGTTCAAGCCCATGTGTGGAATATGAAAGCCTTTCCATGCTGGATTCACCTGCACAATTTTTCATACTAATTAGTGGGAAGATTGAACTCCAAGTGCTGAGATAAATGAGCTGTGGAAGTGGACATTGAAGAAAAGACAGTCATTTGAGCTCATGTGTTTGCCAGCCACCCATGGGTAAACCTGCTATCACCCTGCATCTGAGCATAATTGCGTTGTTATGTCCTTGAAGAAGCATTAAAATTAAACCTCAATGGATCTTAAAGTTGAAAGGAATTTTAGAGGCCATCTCATCCTCTGGTCTCTCCATTTCAGGTCAGTTATTTCAATGACTCCTCTAACAGGGCAGCTACCCACAAGGAAGCCCGTTCCATTTTCAGAAAGGTTTTATTAGACTGAGATATGGCCTCTGTTTCCATATTTTGTTTACAGATCTAGAAAACTCTTCAAACCCATCTTCTACATAAGGGCCTTTAAATTTCTGAAGTCAACTTTCACATACCCCCTAAATATTTTTAAAGTGGTATGTGCATAGTACTGGAAGAAATCTTAAGAGAGAGTTAAAGAATGACACCATTGCCTCTCAGGAGAATGTATTGGAATAAATGGAAGTAGTATGAGTTTTAGATCAAATACTAGGGCTAGAACTCCATTCAGCATTTATAAGCTGTGAGAGACTATTTTTTAAAATGTCTTTGTTTGTGGATGACATTGCTACTAAATTAGGAAAATTTTTAAAAGATTTTACACTTAAGGCTCTTAAAATATCTGGAATAAAGTCACATTAAGTCAATTTTTAAAATAAATAGACACAGGCTTAAGCATAATAGAGGGTATGATTAACTCCGAATGAGTTGACATAGGTCTTTGTTACTTGATGGATGCACGGACTGGCGGTATTCGTATCCACTGGGAATGTGTGAGACAAGCAAAGTTTCAGCCCCTACCCCAGACCTACTGAATCACAAGCTTCATTTAACAAGAGCATAAAGTGATTCATACGCAAGCACTGGCATATATTAGAGATGAGTAACGGAAAGCCAGAAAACAGAAAGGTTATAGAGTAGTTGAGAAACTATTCTTTAGAATGTGGGGACCAGGGTAGGAGAGGAAGGGGTTAGGAATTATTCCCTTTTGGAGGTCTAGTAGGTGCAAATGCCTAGAGATGGAAATTACTGGGGACATTGAGGAGACTGACCTCATGTAATGTGAAGGATACCTGTTAGGGAATAGGAGTCCGTGAGGGACTTCCCTGGCGGTCCATTGGTTAAGAGTCTGCGCTTCTACTGCAGAGGGCTCAGGTTCGATCCCTGGTCTGGAAATTAAGATCCCAGATGCCATGCGGAGCGACCAGAAAGAAAAAAATAAAAAGTACATGAGGCTAGAGGATCTTGAAATGAAGCACTTTTTTTCTATTTGATGTGGTAAGTTAGCAACTCTGTATAGGTTGGACTATATTGGAAAATAATAAAATAAGGGAAAGGAATTTACTGGAAGTAAATCCAGACAGGAAATTATAAGAGCAATGAGAAAAGAATGAAACCACCATTCTTCAAGTCCTCAGTTCATTTTATTACTTAAATTTTTATTTCACAAAAAATGTACTTGTACATGTATTGTGTTTTTAGGTATTGGTGAATCTGTTTCTGTGGAGTGTATTCCCAGGACTGTGATTGCTTGTTTTAAAAGTATTGGTTTTTGTTTATTTTGTTTTTGATGGTGGTTTTAGAAAAAGATGAAGGGGGGCTTCCCTGGTGGTGCTGTGGTTGAGAGTCCGCCTGCCGATGCAGGGGACACGGGTTCGTGCCCCGGTCCGGGAAGATCCCACATGCCGTGGAGCGGCTGGGCCCGTGAGCCATGACCGCTGAGCCTGCGCGTCCGGAGCCTGTGCTCTGCAACGGGAGAGGCCACAACAGTGAGAGGCCCGGGTACCGCAAAAACAAAAACAAAAACAAAAAAAACGATGAAGGGTTTCTATTTTCACTGACAGCAGAAAAAGGCACACTTTCTTTTGAAATACTGCCAGCAGCAGATCATATGGCTCTTTAATTTTTGTCAACTCGGTGGATGTAAAGTGATATCTCATCATTTTCATCTGTATTTCCATGACTGACATTTTTCCTGGCTATTTAAATAGACACTTCTGTGAGTTTTCTCTTCAAAACCTTTGTTAAGGTTTTATCCTAAACAGTGGGAAGGTGTTGTCTGAATATTCTTCGTAATAACCATTTTCTGTATTCTCTACAAATAGTGTTTCCCAATTTACCGATGATCACTTAACTAAATTAGGGTATATTCTGTTATGCAAAAGCACTTAACATTTTTTATAAGCAAATACCTATTTCTCTGAAATTTTTGAATTTTCTACCTAGACTAGAAAGGCCTCTCAATTTCTAGTTGATTATATGATATCTTAAATATTCTTCTAAAAACCTGTTTTATTTCTTTTTACATTATTAGATTTTAATGTCAATGAAAATAATTATCATTTTGATGTGGGGTAGGCATCCAACTTTATTTTCTTACAGATGTATAGCCAATTGTGCAGTCATTGCATTTGAAATGGCTACCAGATTTATCAGTTATTATGTTCTCTATATGTCAGAACCTGTTTTCTGGGCCCTCCATTATTTTCCTGACTTACTGATCCAGTCTTCTGCTAATATCACGTGGTTTGTTTTGTATAGTATTTTAACATTTAGTAAGCTTAGCCCCTCTCAGTGTCTGTTTTTATCATTTGGGGGACTATTCTTAGATATTTAATTAAAACAAAATATAATTTTAATTGAAATTGTATTTAATTTATCTATTAGTTTTAGAAGAATTGATTTTTATGGTATTAAGTATTCCCACTCAATAACATGATGTGTCTTTCCATTTATTCAGATTCTGTTTTATATCATTTAATAGATATTGCTTGAAAAATCATTTTTTCTATATAGCTTACTAATTTTTTTTTTTTTTTTTT